>NC_089811.1:37679721-37757221 GCF_029633855.1 Hoplias malabaricus | reverse complement strand
TGGTCGGTGGACTGTTCTCGGTCCAGACACTGAGGGGTTTAAAAACTCCAGCAGCACTGCTGTGTCTGATCCACTCTACACCAGCACAACACACACTAACACACCACCACCACGTCAGTGTCACTGCAGCGCTGAGAATGATCCACCACCACATCACACCTGCTCTGTGGGGGTCCTGAGCACTTGCGGAAAGATATATATAAAGTGTTCTCCCCGTGTTTGCGTGGGTTTCCTCCGGGTGACTGTCTGTGAGGAGTGTGGTGTGTTCTCCCCGTGTTTGTGTGGGTTTCCTCCGGGTGACGGTCTGTGAGGAGTGTGGTGTGTTCTCCCTGTGTCTGTGTGGGTTTCCTCCGGGTGACTGTCTGTGAGGAGTGTGGTGTGTTCTCCCTGTGTCTCAAAGTGTCTGTAGGTGTGAGTGTGTGTGTGAGTGTGTATATATATATATTCCCCCCAGAGGAAGTTGACTATGAGAAAAGAGAAGTTAAAAATAATGAGGAGAAGAAGAACAGGTGATTGTAGAACAGAGAGGAATACTGAATAAAGGGTCCTAAATGTGTTCAGTGCTGTAAAATGGTTTCACTAATAGTAACTAGTTGTCCATGTAAATATTTAACTGCTTAATTACAATACAAGATTAACAGATGTTTTCATTTCAGGATCTCACAAAAACATTCATTCCTTCATTGTCTGTAACTGTTTACCCAGTGCAGGGTCACGGTCGCAAATACATAATATACCTTTATTTGTAGAAGGTTAAATTATTTTAAGTGGGCGTATTAGAGGCTAATATACATTCTGTTGCCCTTTTACTAAATTATCTACTAACAAATTTATTAAGATTATCTTTAAACCATTTGTTTAATCTCAGTGACATAAGATTGCATGATAGCTTTGTGATGTCCAGTTAATGATATGCACTTAACTTGAGGACACTGTAGTTCAGTCATTCTTCAGCACCCTGAGAAATAACTGGCTCAGTTAGATGTTTTATTTATTTAGTATTTGCAGGAAATTTGCAAAGTAGCTCTTTCTATGGAGAACATGACAGACAAGACTACTTCTGTCAGACCACCTCCAGCTGCAAACAATTGCTATTCAAACATCACTGACATTTCAGTAATGGGGAGGAAGTCATTCACGTGGGGCCAAAACACATATACTTTATTATCAGAAGTGAGAGTAATTTAGGCTGAGTAATGTCCTGTGTTTCAAACATGGCATAAAACGTGGCATTTAATACGCTGATACATGTAGGCCACAGATTTAAATTCACAGGGAAAAAATTGGATGGAACAATGGATAACTTTATTGACCCTGAAGGAAACTGTGTTGAGGATCCTTGTAGACTTTATATTCATTCATTGTCTGTAACCCTTATTCAGTTCAGGGAGAACACACCACACTCCTCACAGACAGTCACCCGGAGGAAACCCACGCAGACACAGGGAGAACACACCACACTCCTCACAGACAATCACCCGGAGGAAACCCACGCAGACACAGAGAGAACACACCACACTCCTCACAGACAATCACCCGGAGGAAACCCACGCAGACACAGAGAGAACACACCACACTCCTCACAGACAATCACCCGGAGGAAACCCACGCAGACACAGAGAGAACACACCACACTCCTCACAGACAGTCACCTGGAGCGGGACTCGAACCCACAACCTCCAGGACCCTGGAGCTGTGACAGAGACACTACCTGCTATGCCCTGCCAAGAATGAATTTTTAAAAAATGATTCATTCATAAAATGTGGGTGAATGGAAATTCATTATTCCTACTTCACAAGCTTCTTGGTGGCAATTAAAAACCTCCCTGGTGTGAATTTACATCCCCCACTGACCAACAAGCCTCTTTGTGTATGCATATTTCAAGAAAGCAACTCTGTCTGTCTGTCATGGCTGGAACGGTGAAAGCCTCTTGTCCCCTCGGCAGTTCAACAAAAGAAAACAGCTAGAAAAATGTGTTTCTGTTCAATACTTCATTTAATTGCAGTAACTGTATTCGGTATAATGCATAACTGTTATACAGTGGTGCACAGCCTTTAAAGCCAATACTTGTATTCCATTACACACCAGTCTTCTTGAAAAGTGACTACAGGAGCACAATACCAAAGAAAAAGAAACACAGAAAATCGAAAGAAAGATAATGTGCATGTGTTTCAGTGAAAGAGAGAGAGAGGGGGGGGGGGGGGCACGAGGGAGAGAGAGAGCGCACAAGGGAGAGAGAGAGAGAGAGAAAGAAAGAGCACGAGAGAGAGAGAGAGAGAGAGAGAGCGAGCATGAGGGAGAGAGAGAGAGAAAAAAGAGAGAGAGAGAGAGAGAGAGAGAGCATGAGGGAGAGAGAGAGAGAGAGAGAGAAAGAAAGAGCACGAGGGAGAAAGAGAGAGAGAGAAAGAAAGAAAGAGCATGAGGGAGAGAGAGAGAGAGAGAGAGACAGAGAGAGACAGAGAGAGCACAAGAGAGATAGAGTGAGAGAGAGAGACATATGGAAAGAGATAGAGAGAGAGAGCAATTACTTCTTTAAAGGATATTTTTTACAGTTTGCATTATCTCAGTTCTGCAACCCTTTAGGCAGAGTGTGACTATTTGAAATAGAGAGAGAGTGAAGCAATATAAACAAGAGGGAAAAGAGACAGATGAAGAAAGGGAAAGGAAGAGCCAGCTTTAAAGAGCAGAGTCTAAGAGAGAAAGAAAGAAAAGAAGATCGATTATCTATTTGATGGTGAGGACCTGGCATTGCTTGGGTCATATTCTGCCCTTAGCCAGAAATGGAGAGGAAAAAGAAGAGAAGCAGCAGAACTAAACATGGAGACAATGAAAAAACAGAATGATTCTAGAGTGGGCTGCATTTCACAAATATTTAAATGATTATTTTAAATTCTATATATATCAATAATCCAAAAAAAATCTACTTATACTCACAGGTGTTCAAACCAATCTCCACAAAAAAGCACTGCCAGTAGTGTGAGACCCTCAGGAGCAGAAGCACGAGTCATAGACCACCATGTCCTAAGCCAAGTGTGAGCTAAATGCGCAGCAGGTCGTGTCTCTATCACAGCTCCAGGGTCCTGGAGGTTGTGGGTTCCAGTTCCGCTCCGGGTGACTGTCTGTGAGGAGTGTGGTGTGTTCTCCCTGTGTCTGCGTGGGTTTCCTCCGGGAGACTGTCTGTGAGGAGTGTGGTGTGTTCTCCCTGTGTCTGCGTGGGTTTCTTCCGGGTGACTGTCTGTGAGGAGTGTGGTGTGTTCTCTCTGTGTCTGCGTGGGTTTCCTCCGGGTGCTCCGATTTCCTAAAACACACGCTGGTAGGTGGATTGGAGACTCAAAAGTGTCCATAGGTGTGAGTGAACGTGTGAGTGTGTGTCACCCTGTGAAAGACTGGCGCCCCCTGCAGGGTGTGTTCCTGCTTTGTGCCCAGTGATTCCGGATATACTCTGGACCCACCTTGACCCTGAATTGCACAAGTGGTTACAGACAATGAATGAACGAATTAATTAATAACTGATCTCACTAATGTTGTTTTGGTTGAATAAAATCAAACCCTCACAGCAATGTTCCAACACCTAGAGGCTACTACTGCGGCAAATTAAGGGCTCTCATTACTGTCATATTTATGGTGCATGGAGATGTGTGTGAACTGACCAGCTCTGATGTGGAGATGTGTGGTAGGACTCTGTGGAGCATGTCCATACACAGAGCTGTGTGATTCCTCAGCTGTGGACAATACTGACACACGGTGTACAGGAAACGCAAGTGATCCTCTTCACACCAGCCACAGTTCCTGATACACACACACACACACACACACACACACACACACACACACACAATGTAACTTCACCAGAGTACACTTTGTTAAACTTTCAATTTCATTTCTTTTTGCTCCCACATGAAATTCCCTTGAGTTTAATTAAGTTTTACAGTGTTTCATTTGTATCCAGCTGGATTTATGTGTAGGTCTTAAATCAACACTGTAGGTAGGAATACAGCACTGGGGTTTCTGCTTCTTTGTTTGTCCAAGCTAAAGCTCTAAATCTTCTATAAGGGACTCTAACCCCAGCAGTGACATGTGCCATCTGCGGTCTACCGGGATGTAAAAAATGGATGATAATTTGAGCAAGTTTGCAGGCACTTGAACAGTTTCACGACAGGATCACGTTCATACACATATCTGCATTGAAAAGTCCTTCTGAAGGCTTTAAATAGCCCATGTCTATAATGAATTATGGACTGTATGAGTGAAGCACAGCAGGGAGAGGGTGTAATGGGAGGTAATTTAACTGCATTGATTTTAGAATCTTTAAAACTGTTAGAATATTCAGTACAGGGGCGGCACAGTGGAGCAGCAGGTAGTGTCTCTGTCACAGCTCCAGGGTCCTGAAGGTTGTCGGTTCCAGTCCCGCTCCGGGTGACTGTCTGTGAGGAGTGTGGTGTGTTCTCCCTGTGTCTGCGTGGGTTTCCTCCGGGTGACTGTCTGTGAGGAGTATGGTGTGTTCTCCCTGTGTTTGCGTGGGTTTCCTCCGGGTGACTGTCTGTGAGGAGTGTGGTGTGTTCTCTCTGTGTCTTCGTGGGTTTCCTCCGGGTGACTGTCTGTGAGGAGTGTGGTGTTTTCTCTCCGTGTCTGCGTGGGTTTCTTCCGGGTGACTGTCTGTGAGGAGTGTGGTGTGTTCTCTCTGTGTCTGCGTGGGTTTCCTCCGGGTGACTGTCTGTGAGGAGTGTGGTGTGTTCTCTCTGTGTCTTCGTGGGTTTCCTCTGGGTGCTCTGGTTTCCTCCTAGGCTCCAAAAACACATGTTGGTAGGTGGTTGGAGACTCAAAAGTGACCGTAAGTGTGAGTGTGTGAGTGACTGTGAGAGTGTGTGTCACCCTGTGACTGGCACCCCCTCCAGGGTGTGATCCACCTTGCGCCCAATGATTCCGGGTAGGCTCCAGACCCACCACCATCCTGAACTGGAGAAGGGTTACAGACAATGAATGAATGAATGAATAATATTCAGTGTAGGATACACTACACCTCATACTGTATTCATTCAAAAAACCTTACACATCCTATATTCCTCTACTGTGTAAATGATTCATGTTTCAGTTTGGACTGCTCCAGCAAGAGGTCACCACCATGGATCTCCCACCAGTGAGGCTTATGATCCTTAAAAGACTTGGCATTTGTTTTTTTTTCTCTGCTACATGCCTTTCCTAATGCAACCCTTCCATGTCCACCCAGGCTTTGGGACCAACAGCAGGGGTGCACGAGCACAACCCCTGTTGCTGGGAAGCGGACGTGGGAAGAACACATTAAACTCGACACACAGACTGTGACCCAAAGCAAGACTCAAATCTAGCCCCTTATGGCTCCAGAGTTGTGCAGAAACAACACCGCCCATAGAAGCACTACGCCACTCTCTTAGAGCAGTAAGAAAGACATTTACTATTTTAAAAATGTCATTAATTTCCATTCAAAATATTATCATTAAATGAAATTACTACAAAGCGAGACAGACAGCCTTAATAACCAGAGAGCAGAAAACAAAAAGAATTTGGCACATGTCCCGTTTAACTCAGTGTAGTGTATACATATCCACACTGTGCCTAGAAACATGTGTCTGCACACGGAAACTGGAACAGCTCCATTCGACCTGCTATTATACCACACGTCTGTCAGAGGATTGAGGCTCCCAATGCTCTTCTATAAGGATGATGGGCCACAGTAAAGCTGGACTGCACTTTAGAAAAGATATAATTGCCGTTTTTGAGCACTTCAGAGATGTTTGGTGTCTACAGTCTGTTACCAGCACCATTATAGTAACATTATACTAGTACTTTCATATCATTCAGCTTCTGCTTGTGGCAGTGCCTTAGCTTAATGGTGTCTTTAGTCTCTGGCTGTAGCACAGCATGAGGAAATATTTCCCAAATTGACAACAAAGCAACTCTGTAATCTGCCCTTGGATAAGAGCTTCAGCCTCATGTCCTAAATGTAAATCAAATTAACAGTCAAGTCTACTGTGACTCTACTGTGAATATTAATGCATGCTGTCAGGTATTTAAAGCGACACAGACAGACCCTAGAATTAGGACGGTGGGACTGACAGACATTTATAAATCTTATATTTAAAGACATCACTCTAAACTTTTTGGAAAGAAAATTGCACTAAAATAACTTTAGTCCATGGAGAATGTTCTTTGTGGCTCATTATTACAACAGTGTTATTATTCATCGTGCCACTGAGAAAGATTCATATCACATAAATCCGACGGCTCTAACATCATCACAGCATGCTGTGGGGGGGGGGTTTGATCCCAAATCATATCGATAATCAGACCCTCCAATTTTCCTGATTACAAATTCCTGTCCCTATTTAAAATCTTTCCTGCTGCTCTCTGTCTGACCGTCCTGTACAGCAAGATAGCTGTGTGTGTGTGTGTGTGTGTGTGTGTGTGTGTGTGTGTGTGTGTGCATGACTCATCAGCCCCCCATGGGGAATTTAGAGAGCTTGCTCTTTAGACTCTGATGCAGATGCCAGTTTGAAGCCCCCTCTCAGCTCCTCAGAGTTGAGCTTGGCTTTTAATTGGGCTTAACGAGCAATGGGGAAGCAGAGACGGTGGTCAGGAACCTTAATTAGCCGAGTGCTGTGAGGACGAGAGTGATGGGCAGTGTACGAGACTGTTACACAAACAGAACTGCTGACATATGACCCCTGCTTGGGCAAAATTAAAAACAAACAAGCTTGTGTTTTTAGCTGTAGTCAAACAGTGGCATCGAAAAGCATTACTCAATTCCACACCAGATTCTCAAGTTCAACGGGCGTTTGGGGGAGTATTGCTTTTTTTTTTTTTTTGTTTTTCAATCATCTGTTTGGTAGGAGGATAGCACTTCAAAAATAGATGTAATTAATTACATTGAATTTATATTGATCTGGAGGCTGTGGGTTCAAGTCCCGCTCTGGGTGAATGTCTATGAGGAGTGTGGTGTGTTCTACCTGTGTCTGCATGGGTTTCCTCTGGGTGCTCCAGTTTCTTCCCACAGTCCAAAAAAACACAGGTGGGTAGGTGGACTGGCGACTCAAAATGTAATTTTCCTACTCAAAATTAATGATTAAAAGGGAATGTCTACGATTGTAGGAACAGTTCAGAATCTCCATGTCTTTTAAAGTGGAACGGTGTGTTTGAAGGAGATAAAAAAACAAACAAACTGTTATTTGTATGTGTCTGAAGTGTAAATTGTCTGTAAGATTTTATTCACCGTTTGAACTACCACAGAAACTCATTCGTAACTTGAGTCATTTAGTGTAGAAACACTTTCAATCTGCATTTATTCATTCATTCATTCATTATCTGTAACCCTTATCCAGTTCAGGGTCGCGGTGGGTCCAGAGCCTACCTGGAATCATTGGGCACAAGGCGGGAATACACCCTGGAGGGGGCGCCAGTCCTTCACAGGGCAACACACAGACACACACACACACACATTCACTCACACCTACGGACACTTTTGAGTCGCCAGTCCACCTACCAACGTGTGTTTTTTGGACTGTGGGAGGAAACCGGAGCACCCGGAGGAAACCCACGCAGACACAGAGAGAACACACCACACTCCTCACAGACAGTCACCCGGAGGAAACCCACGCAGACACAGAGAGAACACACCACACTCCTCACAGACATTCACCTGGAGGAAACCCATGCAGACACAGAGAGAACACACCACACTCCTCACAGACAGTCACCTGGAGGAAACCCATGCAGACACAGAGAGAACACACCAACTCCTCACAGACAGTCACCCGGAGGAAACCCACGCAGACACAGAGAGAACACACCACACTCCTCACAGACAGTCACCCGGAGGAAACCCACGCAGACACAGAGAGAACACACCACACTCCTCACAGACAGTCACCTGGAGGAAACCCATGCAGACACAGAGAGAACACACCACACTCCTCACAGACAGTCACCTGGAGGAAACCCATGCAGACACAGAGAGAACACACCAACTCCTCACAGACAGTCACCCGGAGGAAACCCACGCAGACACAGAGAGAACACACCACACTCCTCACAGACAGTCACCCGGAGGAAACCCACGCAGACACAGGGAGAACACACCACACTCCTCACAGACAGTCACCCGGAGCGGGAATCGAACCTCCAGGCCCTTGGAGCTGTGTCACTGCGACACTACCTGCTGCATCACCGTGCCGCATTAATCTGCGTTTAGTTTCATGTTAATATTCTACCAACTGTTGAGTTTGTTTATTTTTTTACTCATTCATAGACACTGGGGCTTCGTAAACGCATTAGACCGGTTTTGAGTACGCAAACAGACCGGAGAGCAAACAAATAGCAAGGAAACATCTTTAGAATTTTATAAAAAGTGTTTACATTTAATATAAGTTTAAATGCATCTTGTGACCATAACATTACCATATCAGTATCACTGATCCATAAAGCACTACACAATAGTAACATGTGCTTACATCAGAGTGTACTTTCAGTTGTGTTGATTTTTAATAATTCAGCCATTTATTTCCTGCTCAGTCCTTTATTCTGTAATCAGCATCACATCATGCTTCATGCCATACAGACTGCCAACATCGAAGGAGACAGAGGATGAAATTTAAGTGCTGAGAAGGTGAGCACCACATTTAAATCACTCTGAGACAAACCCCACTGTTGGACACTGTGAATGGCCTTGCACTGTAACTAATTGAGTGGTGAATTAATTACTTTAGAAGAGCTCTCTACATTAATATGCATTTTAATAAATGGTGCTTTTGAGGGGACTTTACGTCAAACACTCAGCCCTTCGAGGAGGTGTTTGTAAAGATGTAATTCAATTTTTTTGGTTAAATCCTTTTTTTTTGTCCCTTCCACAGGTTGTATTTATTTTCTTGGCTGTGATTTCTTAAACTAAACTTGTCTTTTGGCACCTGAACTCACTCACAACCAGCTGAAGTGAGTCTGTATTCTACTTAGCCAGTTCCCATTTGATGATATTTGAAGGCAGATCATAATAAAATCAATCAATAACAAGGACAGTCGCGCTCGTTAAAGTTATGTTTTGCACGCTTCCTTCTAAACACAGCTCTTTATTGCTTTTCCATGTTTGTATTCATTTTCTGGAGTACATTTAATGAGTAGTATAAAAAAAAATAATTAAGCCGTTTTTACCGCCAGTGCGTGTCTACCTTCCACTTTATAAAATGGCATGCCGTCTATTTCTTTGGATATTTTGAGTCGTTTGGTAAACACACTGGAGAATCCCAGGAGGGTGGTGGTATTTGGAAATCTGGAGAAGCAGTTCTCACAGCAGTTTGCTGCAGCAGATGTGACTACAAATGAGATGCGGTCTATTTTAATGTCAATCTGTAGTTACACTATTTTAAGAAGAGTTTTTAATAAGAAATCACGATTTACACTTCTGCGCTATGATCCCGCTAAACTGTTACAGTGCCGATCAAACCAGAATCAAGTTCTACATCGTTCTGATATTGGTGAATGTTTGACTGTGTGTTTGTGTGTGGTCCAGATATATATTACATTGCAGGCTTTACATTATGAGACAAAAAGCATGTTCCCATAATGTACAGCATGTACACGTTAGAGTTAGAGTCCGGTACGGGTTAGAGTTAGGTTAAGGGTAAGGGTTTAGTCTCCATAAAGTCACCACGGAGTGTGTGTGTGTGTGTGTGTGTGTGTGTGTGTGTGTGTGTGTGTGTGTTACCTGCCCATTGCCAGCAGTCTGTTGCGTACTGTCTCCAGTTGTTGTGTGCATTTGTCTGATAGGGAGTGAAAGGCAGTGATGAGGGACAGTTTGAGGTCAGAGTAAGGGCAGTCTGTGGTCAGGACCTCCTCTGGCAACTTCACTAGTGCAGCTACACACTCTTCCACTGCCGCAGCATCCAGACTGGCCTGTGGAAGAGGAGGAAGAGAGCGTTTGTGTCGGTAATGCTCATATTTGTTCAAAGTGAGATAAAAGTAATTTCCAGTCCAATAAGCCATCGACTAAACGCATTCATTAAAATAATCCACTCATTTAATTATTCAGTTTCAGCATCAGGAACAAACAGGAAACAAATACACAGCAACTAAACATCAGAAACGGACATTTTTAGAGTCCCACTGTTGCCACTGAAGCTTGTATTTTCATGCACTTGTAGTTTCAAGTGATGTCAAACACATCTAGTGATGTTAAAGTCTGGGCTCTGGGGTTGTGGCCACTGAGCTGCTCAACTTTCATAAACATGAACCTGTAAAAAAATGTGATCATCACTTTTTAACACAATTAGAGTTTGGAAACTTTATGCATAATGCATTTTCAGACGGCTGAGGGTGGGCTTGGGCTCTGAGAAACGGGGCAAACTGCACCACTAAGAAAAGGTGTGAGCTGGATTTATAATACAAAAAAAGGGGAAAAATGTATTTTCTTTATTATCAGTTTTTCATAATCATTAGAAACCATAAAGGAATTTAAAAGGAAATTAAAATTAGATGAATCATTCAGGGGGCGGCACAGTGGTGCAGCAGGTATTGTCGCAGTCACAAAGCTCCAGGGGCCTGGAGGTTGTGGGTTCGATTCCCGCTCCGGGTGACTGTCTGTGAGGAGTGTGGTGTGTTCTCCCCGTGTCCGCGTGGGTTTCCTCCGGGTGACTGTCTGTGAGGAGTGTGGTGTGTTCTCCCTGTGTCCGCGTGGGTTTCCTCCGGGTGACTGTCTGTGAGGAGTGTGGTGTGTTCTCTCTGTGTCTGCGTGGGTTTCCTCCGGGTGACTGTCTGTGAGGAGTGTGGTGTGTTCTCTCTGTGTCTGCGTGGGTTTCCTCCGGGTGCTCCGGTTTCCTCCCACAGTCCAAAAACACACGTTGGTAGGTGGATTGGCAACTCAAAAGTGTCCGTAGGTGTGTGTGTGTGTATGTGTGTGTGTGTGTTTGTGTGTTGCCCTGTGAATGACTGGCGCCCCCTCCAGGGTTTATTCCCGCCTTGCACCCCATGATTCCAGGTAGGCTCTGGACTCACCGCAACCCTGAATTGGATAAGCGTTTACAGATAATGAATGAATGAATCATTCAGCTCTTGTGGCCAGACTCTTATTCGAACAACAGCAGATCACTGTGGTTAATCAGCATATCTTTACAATCCAAAGAAAAACATGTATCTCCAAAATAACTTGCAATACAAACGTTTTACACTGACTGCCACTAAAAGTTAGGCTTTGTCCTTCTAAGATGGGACTATTTTGGAGATACTTGTTTTTCTTTTGACAGTAACGATATCTTTTCCTTCCGTTTCACTTCTAGATATCTTCTGTACTTTAAAAGTACATTTTTGACAGTTTCACATGATCTATTGTTTATATGATTGTTGATATAAGAACCGGCGGCACGGTGGCGCAGCAGGTAGTGTCACAGTCACACAGCTCCAGGGACCTGGAGGTTGTGGGTTCGATTCCCGCTCCAGGTGACTGTCTGTGAGGAGTTGGTGTGTTCTCCCTGTGTCTGCGTGGGTTTCCTCCGGGTGACTGTCTGTGAGGAGTGTGGTGTGTTCTCCCTGTGTCTGCGTGGGTTTCCTCCGGGTGACTGTCTGTGAGGAGTTGGTGTGTTCTCCCCGTGTCCGCGTGGGTTTCCTCCGGGTGCTCCGGTTTCCTCCCACAGTCCAAAAACTTACGTTGCAGGTGGATTGGCGACTCAAAAGTGTCCGTAGGTGTGAATGTGTGTGTGTGTCTGTGTTGCCCTGTGAAGGACTGGCACCCCCTCCAGGGTGTATTCCCGCCTTGCACCCAATGATTCCAGGTAGGCTCTGGACCCACCGCAACCCTGAATTGGATAAGGGTTACAGATAATGAATGAATGAATGAATGATATAAGAACCTAAGCACTCAGGTTTTACACCGATGTCGGAGCCCAATTTCCTCTGTCTTTTAATCATTTACGAAATCCTATTGTTTTGATTTCACCTTCTTTATGTAAGTGTGTTGTTTATGTCTAACCTCTTCAGAAATATCTTCTGAGAATTTGCACTTTGCTTAAAAATGTATATAAATAAAAAGCACGGGCTGTTCCTTGTTCTTGTTATACTCTGGATCCCTTACACTACGAGTAGATCCTGTGTAAAGTGTGTGTAAATACACCAGCTATTGCAATCACAACAAAAATCAAAGGTACGCACAATGAATCCACTTTTACCATAACAGTCCTCTGCACAGTAGTGTGTTAGGTTTCATAACACTCTCTAAATGAATTATGCATGAGAAGAATATAGGGTACAGTTAATATCACATATAGAACTGAACCATTTCATCACCTTTACAAGCTCTGTGCTAAAATTCACACTGAAGATAATAGTCTCTGTGTAATAAAGAAGATAAGCTATAGTGTTATTAGTACCTCCAGTCCAGAAACAGCAAGCTCCTGCTGGAGAGATAAACACTCTTTCTCCAGCATGTCCATCATCATCTGCTGCTGTTCTTTTACCAACACCACCTAGAAGGAGAGAGAGGAGGGGGGTGAGCAGAAATATACAGTCATTGATGACATATTGATTACAGAAATATTGGACCATATATGAACTATTACGATATAAAACGTGCCATAAACTCTGTACATGCAGCGTTCTCTTTAACATGCTAAACCCCTTCAAAGAGAAGATTCTTCAGTCAGCGTGTGAAGACCTGCAAAAGTGTTTTGAAGTGTTTTGTGGGGTTTTTTTTGCTGTTCTGAAATCCATTCCACCACCTGGGTGCCACAACAGAGAAAACAGAGCTGTTGTCCCCAAAGAGACTTGAAGCATTGCGGGTCGAGCTGAGCTAGAGCTCCAAACGCTTGAGCTAGGGTTCAAGTGCTGAACATTTCCACTGGTCCGTTTTGGTTTTGTAGATAACCAACCCTCAGCTGAGCTCAATTCAATCCACTTTTATCTGTGTAGTGTTTTATACAAATAGCATCAGCACAGAAGCAGCTTTACAGGTCCAGATCCAGGTCTTCGCCCCAACTGAGCATCACTGAGTTGAGAGCGGCAAGAAAAGAATCCTTCAGAAGGGGAACCAATGTAAGGAACAAACACGCAAAAGAATAATCTTCAATAAAAACGAGAGTAAAGAATTATGGATTTAAAACGAGTGAACAGAGGTGACCCTACAACAAAAGAGAAGTCTGTGACCTGACAGATGTGTAGATTAGCCAGTGAAAACCAGACCACTCTTGTAATCCTATCAGAGGGAAAAAATAAGCACTAAAATAATGTGCGTTTTGAAAAATGATGTTAGAAGCTAAAGCCAGCGAAAGGAATACCTCAGCAGAGCGTCATGGGTGAACTCTGGGAGACTGTTGTGCTGCTGTATTTTTTATCGGTTGCAAGTAGTTGTAAGACCAACCAGGAGTGGGAAATTGAATATGTGCTACACCAAGGTTTTGGCCTAATGCAGTCAAACACACTCTGATATGTCACTACCACGCGGGTATCTCCTGTTGGGCTGAGAATGATCCACAACCCAAATAATATCTGAACTGTTTTGTCCTGTAGATACACTCTCTCCATTTAATCTCAGAGAAGAATGGGGCTGACAGATGCACAGAAACATATCAACTTCACTCAGTCAGTTTTTAAGAATCTATTGTGGTAGATGTTTCTGACAAAATGGGCACGACATGAAAACTGCCTGTGGTTTATATGTTGTACACCCTTTACATTCCAAATTTTAGGTCAATACCAGGGGTGGGCGATATGGCCCTAAAATAATATCACGATGTTTCAGGGTATTTTCACAATAACGATATCCTCTGCGATTTGACGAAACTATGAAAAATACTTTTATTAATTTGAAGAATACTGTTGCAACAAATATATTAATATTAATGTTAATTATATTAAATATACATAATATATATCAAAATTATTAAATATTTCTGTTTATTAAAAAGGCGGCACGGTGGCGCAGCAGGAAGTGTCGCAGTCACACAGCTCCAGGGACCTGGAGGTTGTGGGTTCGATTCCTGCTCCGGGTGACTGTCTGTGAGGAGTGTGGTGTGTTCTCTCTGTGTCTGCGTGGGTTTCCTCCGGGTGACTGTCTGTGAGGAGTGTGGTGTGTTCTCTCTGTGTCTGCGTGGGTTTCCTCCGGGTGACTGTCTGTGAAGAGTGTGGTGTGTTCTCTCTGTGTCTGTGTGGGTTTCCTCCGGGTGCTCTGGTTTCGTCCCACGCTCCAAAAACACACGTTGGTAGGTGGATTGGAGACTCAAAAGTGTTCGCAGGTGTGAGTGTGTGAGTGAATGTGTGTGTGTCTGTGAAGGACTGGCGCCCCCTCCAGGGTGTATTCCCACCTTGCGCCCAATGATTCCAGGTAGGCTCTGGACCCCCTGCGACCCTGAACTGGATAAGGGTTACAGATAATGAATGAATGAATGAATGTTTATTACAACTGTTCAGTACAAATGTTAATACAACTGTAATTTCAGTGTCTAAACGACTCATGTAAAAACATATTCCATGTTTCGGTCAATTGCATGACGTCGATACACTGTCAGAAAATGTGTCACTGTGGTGGTACCTTTTGCTGTGACCAATATTGTACCTCTACCATACCTTGTTTTCTGAGAGTGTAGGTAAACATGTTAGAACATCACAATATTGCCTTGTTTTAATCTTTCTAAAAATGATGACGATATTATTGCAAATGATACGATATGACACAGCCCTAGTCAATACATTCAGTGCATAATTTTATCAACATAAATGTAGCATACTTTTGAATTCATTGAAGGATATGGGCATGAGTCTGCTCAGGAAGAATGTGTGTGTGTGAGAGATAGAGAGAGAGAGAGAGAGAGAGAGAGAGTGTGTTATGAGGATTCAGTGAGGTGAAGATGGGAGGACAGTAAGAAGACGAGGCGAGGTTCTCTCTAAGCCAGTGTTCAGATTGAGGTCCAGAGGTCGTCATAATCTCTCTTCAGGCCTATTTTAGAAGGTGCACTTGGTGTCATTCTTAAGGCATAAAACGCAGTGGCACATAATAGATTGGCTCTTATCATTTATAGAGAGTGACAGATGACCATTAGTCACCACAGCTTTTAAACCAGTCTAACTCTTACTACATTCATGCGTATGTATAACTGTTCTAGCTAAATTATATTTTTGATTATGATGAGGCTATTTAAAGCATACGTTGGTGCTTATGTGGTGTGAAGAAAAGGTCAGAAACAACTGAAATAGTAATGAATGAATAGCATATGATTTTAACAAAACTTCCTCAATGATTTCCAGGTAATAAAGCTAATAACTGAATTAAAGGGGACATATTATGCAAAACTCACTTTTTACGTGATTTTGTATTTCCACTTGGGTCTCTACTGCTCCGATAAACACCGCAAGTGGAAAAAACCCTCCTTTGAAAGAGTTCGGTGTCAGGAATCATATGCTTCTACAAGCCATTTGAATGGCTCCCTTATTGTGATGTCACAATAAGTAAATTTGCATAGAACCACACTGGCACCACCCCTCACCTGCGTCAACGTGGGATGGGTGGGGCGTGGCCAGCAACAGCTTATTTGCATAAAAGTGACAGAGCCCTTAAATTCTGAAAAGGACTGAAACTGGGGAGAACAGAGCTGGTGAGATCTCGTTATGTGAGTGATTTTGTACAAAGAACTTCATGAACATGTTTCGTAGCCCATAGACCTACTCTAACTTGTTTAAACAGAGGTAGAATTCTCCAAATGTATGGGGAGAAAGGTCAAATTAAGTCTTCAAAGTGTGTATATTTGAAGTTAAACTAAATCCACAGATTAGCATCAAGCTCTAATTCTTTTCACACCATTTAAAAAAAAACACTAGCTGACCTTTAAATCATGGGAATATTTGAAGATGAAGTGACCAGTAGAAGTGCACAGAAATCTCATTCCATTAAAGCACATTAAAGTCAAGTATATATTTCTGTCTCTCTGTTAAAATGACAGAGATCTGAACTTTTATTCATAAAAGACGGTGACAAACGTACCCCATAACACTGAACTATAGCCATCCCTCCGCCACTGTAGCAACACTAAGCCGAGCTTTATTTATGGTGGGGTTAGTCTTGGGGAAATATTCGTCTCTCTCTCTCTCTCTCTCTCTCTCTCTCTCTCTGTCTCTCTCTGTCATTCTCTCTCTCTCATAGGGGCCACCAGATACAAGAGGATATTGAACGTTGAAAGTCACATTGAAAATATGCATGCCCTGTGCATTTTCATTTTCCCGGATTCGTTTCATAGCTTGGTAAAGCAGTTCAAAAGAAAACCCGTCCGTGATATCAGAGATAATGTCTGGATTCCTATCTCTGATATCACAGATGGATTTTCTTTTGATGTGTGTTGGGATTATCATTCATTCATTCATTCATTCCTGGTCTGTGAGATATCCATTTTGTGAAGCGATCACATGGTTCCAATACAGGCTCCATGTGTAATAACCAAACCAGCTCAGATTTACTGACTTAATACAGATGCAGTAGCTGAATTCTTAAGTCTTTACACTTGTACTTCCAAATTAGTGTCAGTTTACCTAATTATATAAGAATCATATATGTTTTCCAAGTTGTTTTAATTTGAAGTGATGTAGTGCGCTGAGGAGCCATAGAAAAGGCTAACAAACACTCTTGGTCATAACAGAAAACGCTAAAAACACAGGAAGATGAACATATGGCAAGTCCATAACCAAAACAAAGCAACATTTAGCAAATGAAGCTAGAAAATATGAGAAGACTTGATAACAAGACAAGGGACCAGGATTTAACAGGAGCCATGTTCCAGATCGCCTCACTACATTACTCACTATATAGCGCACTATTATAGGAAACTGAATTCAGGAGGATAGTGAATGATTTCAGACACTATCTCAACTAGGTTTTTTACATAAGAGCGAAGTTTATTGTGGGTATCCGCTACCCACTAGTGTACATCAGTTGTACACTTCCTATCACTAGAGCTGGCCCCTAATATTCAGATATTCATTTATTGTGTAGCTATTCGGTTTATAATTTTCAGATTTGGATATTCGTGTTTTGGGGTAAATGTGGTGATAAAGGCAACCCTCCACTCCACATGTATTCAGCCTTGTCAACATAAAAGTGTTGAATGAAGCCTAAAAAAGCCCAACACCCTGCAGCAACCTGCTTACAAAGAAGCATGGCAAAGCTACAGTTCATTTTTGTCAGCTTTATACCTCAAAGAAACTTTATTTATTTACAAAGACTTGTTTACTTGCGTAGACTCCGTGCTCTTAGTGGCCCCGCATATGTACGAGTTGGCGAATGACTCAGCGAGCGGAGCCATGCTGGGAGCCAAAGTGCAGCTTTCATTTTACAGTGGGCACTGAGAGTTGATTTTCTGAACAATAGCTGGCCCCAAATATTTGGAGTATTCAGATATTTGTTCATTGGGTATGTATTCGGTTTCTAATTTCAGATATTTTTGGATAAATGGGATTATCGATAAAGGCAATGCTCCACCACATTCAGGCTCCAACAGTAAACACAGCGCACTCCCCACTCCACCCGTATTCAGGCGCATCAACATAAAATTCTTTGTGCAAATGAAGCCTAGTATTTAGTCATATAAAACAGCCAGTAAAACAACACACAACCAAGCGAGGGATGCCACAGTTAATTTTGTCAGCTTTGTGCCTGAAATTACCACCTCCGCTCAAACTAGTTAAACTGTGTATACTCTGTGCCCTTAGTTAGCGAGCTGCTTAGCAGGTTAGCGAGCTAGTTAGCAGGTTAGTGAGCTAGTTAGCAGGTTAGTGAGCTAGTTAGCACGTTAGCAAGCTAGTTAGCAGGTTAGCGAGCTAGTTAGCAGGTTAGCAAGGTAGTTAGCAGGTTAGTGAGCGTAGGTAGCGATTGAAGCAGTGCTTTGAGGCACGGCGCTGCCTGGAGCGAGGGATATTAAAGCTGGGGTCGGAAGTGGATTTTGTTAACGACAACAATAAACACCACCCCACTCCCTGAGTGTTTGAATATTCACCAAATATTCCAAAGCTCCAAAGCCCAAAACATGATATTCAGGGCAGTGCTACTTATTGCTGTGCATTGTTCTTAGGCACTGGTACAAAAGTGTGCTCCATGTACTGAATAGGGGACCGTTTCAGACACAGCATGAGCTCCAGCTCAAAACTAGAGACCCAAACATGTCTTTGTTGATCCGCTCCAACTGCTGTAAAGGCACACCTGTGTATACCTGATTTTTCTTCTATACCTGAATTTCTCTTCAGGGGTCTACAAGGTGATGACCCCTCCACCTGTCCACTTAGAAACAGCAAAACAAGCCCTGGTCTAAATAGCCAACATTTGTTCATTAACAATATGAGCATGTTGCTCCAGCTTACAGTCACCACAGCAGGCTTTAAGGATCATTTATTAGGAGCTGGCCAAAGGTGAAATCTATCAGCAGTCCCCACTCACAGTGGGAGCTTTGCCTTCATGCCCTTCAGCAAGGCACTTAAGAGCAAATAGCTTTAAAGCTCCAGCAGAACGGAGGCTTTCTCACTGTAAAAGAGATCAACTGGCTTCAGTGTGACCGCTCTGCTCACACGGATTTAAAAACACACTGAACTTTACTTTTATACACGTCTGTGGAACCAGAAATGTAGTGAATCCTCTTATACATTCATGAGAGAGAGAGTGAGAGAGAGAGAGAGAGAGAGAGAGAATGTGAGAAATAGAATAGAAAAAATACATGAATGTTAAGGAAAATACAGGAGAGAACAGCAGAGAAGGAGAAAGAGAGAGATGCTAAGAAAAAAAGGACATGAAATGAAAGAGACAGGAAGACAGAGAGAGAGAGAGAAAGCGAGAGAGAGAGAGAGAGAGCGCGAGCTGATGAGATGACTCATCTCTCTTATCTGTGAGTGTGTGCCCTCTCTGACAATGTCTAGCAGCAAATCCATTAGCATACACTGTTTGAACTGTGCTCCGTTTTCCATCAGTATTATCACAGCGCCGTTCAGTGTGTTTGTAGCTCAGGTGAGGAATTTCATAATCAAAGCCAAGCCAAAAAAACATAATATCATCACACTGGGGGCAGAAGCTGTGTGCTGTGGGAAGAGGTGTATTAAATGGTTAGCTACGAGGTGATAAGATAAGCTAATGTTGGTTTATGTGCTCCGGGGTTATTTTTCCTCAGGTAGAGATTTTCCAAAGTGCCCATAGCTCACGCTCTGTACTCTACTGTAGCACAGTTTCACAAATCGATGTAATTACTCGCGTGCAGGACAAAAGTAGGAGATCCAAACTGCTTTTGTTAGAGAAGACTGAACTAGCTATCAATTTCTGGCTCAATCACACAGTCCCTAATACATTCTGTAGCATGTGTGTATGTGTGTGGGTATTTAAGACTTTTCAGGGACCCAGTGTTCCCAGGATGATGGGGGAATACTGTTTTGCCATTGTGGGGCTTAAATGATCCCAGAGTGCAGGGGAGAACAACTGCTAAAATCTGTTCACCGTGTTCATCACACGACCTAGAAGCTGTTAGTTTCTCATACACAGATACTATACATCTGTAATCTATAAAGCATTAGTAACTGTGTTCTTTCACTGTGCGTTTAGGGAGTAAGACATGAGTCACAAATTCTTTGGCTCATTCCTTTCCACAGTTTTACAGGGTAAATGAACTGATCCCGTTGACCCTGCTCTCTGAAAGTGTAACAGGTTTTTCGAGGATAAAGTTTGATCACAGTTGTCTGCTTATTATTCCTCTGGTTTGGCTTAAAGTTTAATGAAGTAGTTCTCCTTGTCTGAAAGTGCAAGAGATCTTTCCAAGCCACAGCAAAGCCAAGGTTGAGACCCAAATGTCTCCCTCCTTAGGGCAGAGCGTTGTGGTTAATGTGATGTATGTTGAAAATCCTTCTTAGTGAGCTTTAAGGTTCACGTTTCCCCTGTTGAATTAGCATCTGATTATTGACTTGATTGTTGTTAGTTTTATTGTTTGAGGTGTACACTATGTAGGGAGCATGGTGTTATTTCGGACACGGCCCGAGCTTCTCTACTGACGACACAGACGAACAGAGCTCTGTTTACAAACCTGATGCAGATAAAGTGGTCAGGGATCCATACTCACGTTTCTTTCATTTTTAACGTCTAAATTAGAACTAAAAGTGTTGTCAGAGACAATTCATTCATTCATTGTCTGTAACCCTTATCCAGTTCAGGGTCACAGTGGGTCCAGAGCCTACCTGGAATCATTGGGCGCAAGGCGGGAATACACCCTGGAGGGGGCACCAGTCCTTCACAGGGCAACACAGACACACACACATTCACTCACACACTCACACCTACGGACACTTTTGAGTCACCAATCCACCTACCAACGTGTGTTTTTGGACTGTGGGAGGAAACCGGAGCACCCAGAGGAAACCCACACAGACACAGGGAGAACACACCACACTCCTCACAGACAGTCACCTGGAGGAAACCCACGCAGACACAGAGAGAACACACCACACTCCTCACAGACAGTCACCTGGAGGAAACCCACGCAGACACAGAGAGAACACACCACACTACTCACAGACAGTCACCCGGAGCGGGAATCGAACCCACAACCTCCAGGTCCCTGGAGCTGTGTGACTGCGACACTACCTGCTGGCAACTTTACACTGTGATGTCAGTTGCAAGCCATGGATGTGTGTGGATGTATCTCTTTGGGGGAAATTAATGACCCTAGGATAATGAAAATAATGATAAATAAATCCTCTCAAAAAACAGCAGTTAAAAGCTCACCCACAAAGAACAAGAAGGGAAATTAAACATAAATCCACACCCACGCATGCCCAAGTTCTTCAGAAATAAAGGATATTAGTAGGTACTTAGTCACCATTCGCTGCAGTAACAGCTTTTACTCTTGTGTGAAGGCCTTACACTCGATGACAGAACATTTTGGTAAAGATTTGATCATGATAATAATAATAGTTATTATTATTATACAGTGGGCGGCATGGTGGCGCAGCAGGTAGGTGTCGCAGTCACACAGCTCCAGGGACCTGGAGGTTGTGGGTTCGATTCCCGCTCCGGGTGACTGTCTGTGAGGAGTGTGGTGTGTTCTCCGTGTCTGTGTGGGTTTCCTCCGGGTGCTCCGGTTTCCTCCCACAGTCCAAAAACACACGTTGGTAGGTGGATTGGCAACTTAAAAGTGTCCGTAGGTGTGAGTGAATGTGTGTGTGTGTCTGTGTTGCCCTGTGAAGGACTGGCGCCCCCTCCAGGACATAATCCAGCCTTGCGCCCAATGATTTCAGGTAGGCTCTGGACCCACCGCGACCCTGAATTGGATAAGGGTTACAGATAATGAATGAATGAATTATTATAAAGCACCATTCACGTAGTATAAGGTACACTCTTAAAGGACACTGAAATGCTCTACAAAGGCCTGAACATTCATTCATTCATTCATTGTCTGTAACCCTTGTCCAATTCAGGGTCGCGGTGGGTCCAGAGCCTACCTGGAATCATTGGGCACAAGGCGGGAATACACCCTGGAGGGGGCGCCAGTCCTGAACACCAATATGTAAATATATAACAGAGATACATTCTTATGGAATTAACAACAGCTTAAGCCTCAGGGAGTCGAGAAAACAGTGTGAACACACACAAACACACACGCGTCAACACTAACACATAACACCCACAAACCACACGTCTGTGCAATAACAATATACAGACTCATAGAAAAACTCAGAGCATAGAAAGAGAAAATGTATAATAAGTTATCACTGCAGCCTCTGCTGCTTTCTAGTGCTGCACTTAACCCTTTCAGATCAACACAACAATTAATCCATTCCAGTAAAAATGTTATCCTTGATATTGAGATATAATGAGTTCTTGAAAATCATTAACAGCTTCTGAATACTCATTCCTGTTTAGTCTGAAACATCATGGAGGTCACTACATGTCTCTGTGCGTGTGTGTGTGTGTGTGTGTGCGTGTGTGTGTGTGTGTAATGAGTGTTTCAGGATTACTCTGGCTGGGAAAAGCTCAGCACCATTATGTCTATAGTGTTCACATCAGCTGCTGCTGGAAGTGAATCAGACAATACACAAACATGAGTCTGCTTCTGTAGAGCATCCAGAGCCCCATCAAAATTGACAGAGAGAGAGCGAGAGTGAGAGGGAGAGAGAGAGAGCGAGAGCGAGAGAAAGAAAAAACAAAGGAGAAATACAAGGAGAGAGTATTAAAATTTAAAAGCAGAGGTTAATAGTAAACGTAAATGTTTTGTTTATTTTGGTGTGCCACTACATCTAACAATTCACTGTAAAACAAATGTCATGACTATTTTGTGCTGGATGGCTGTATTTGACAAGTCTCTCCGGCCAATCGGCAAGGTGAGACTACATGCTTCATTGGAGACAAGTGAATCCATTTAACTAAAAGAAAGCCTGCGGACCGCTGAACCTGCTCTGAGGAGAACAATAAATAGCCATATTAGTCATGACAGCTAACAGACACTTACATTGGTTACCAAGACTAGGGCTGCAAAGGGGGGTAAACTTTCCATGGAATTTTGGGAACTTTGGGAATTTCTTGGAATTAAGAGGAAATATTGGATAATTTAAAGGAAGCACATCATACACTATCATTCATGTTGCTGTTGACCAAAAAAGTACATTAAAGTATAACAATACAAATAATAACTGACACCTGTGATGTCATAGTTGATGGCATTCTTCTGTTGAATAAATAACAAAGTGTAAAAACAATAAAGCTAATGGTCTTCAAAATGTCAAAAAATATAGGTAGCTAACCGATGCTAGCCTGCTAGCCTTGGTAAACTAGTCTCTTAAATGTAATTACTCACTGATCTTTTCTGATTTAGCAGACACCAAACAACTGTGAGATTACACCTTTATTTAACAGTTGCTTAAATGTTTCAATGCTATTTCTGTCAATAAAAATATGAACCTAAATGTATGCTTTCAGTGAGTGTCAGGTTTCTATAAATCACCTGGACATATGCTGTACCTGTGATGAAGGAATGAACAGTGCAGGGGGGTGGTCTCAGTAACCCTTCAGTGTGTAAGCTGCCTTGAATCTGCTTGAGGAGCAGCTTTGTTTTTGTTTTTTTCATATCTAATTATTTTAGTCAAAGATTATGCTTCAGTATATTTTTTACAGACTATATGTACGTTTCTCACCTTTAGCTTTGAATATTAGCATTTTATTCCTATAATTACCCATTCATTTCCATGGCAAATTTCCCAGCTTTGAAAATTCCTGGAATTTTGCAGCTCTAGACATTTATTGATGGTGAAAGAAGGAGGGCCATCCTACCCACCTGTGCTTGTATCATATGCTAAAAGCTAGTAATTTAGATCAAATGCTTTCACTGAAAAGACCAGAACACTAAACAGAACCGAAGACTTGACTAAAATAAAGCAGATTAAAATGTAGTTACATTTATTCAAAATTTATTGGAGTAGAAGCAAATATGTTCCAATTTGTAAATACTCAGGAAACATCAGTCTGTATTTTGCTTAAGTACACATACCACTACCTGGACATAGCATCGTCATCATCATCAACAGCTTGTTTGTACTGTGTGTATGAGTCAGCTCAGAGTCATTTACATACCTGCAGTGTTCACTCACTTTGTGCATTCAGTGTATGAGGATATTAATCAAGGCCTGGCCTCCTGCCTGTGTTGTAATTGTTTACCTGCTGAAGGACTTGCTCACACTCTGCATGCTGATTGGTTGCTGGGGCTACTGATGTCATTCGGTACAGCAGATCCTCTCTCAGTTGGCACACGGGATCCACGGTCGCTAGTTGAAACCCCTCACGCTCCTGCTCCAAACGCAGCTCTAACCGCGTGCACACACACAAACACACACTGAATATCACACAATGACTCAACCAATATACAAACAGTGAATGGTGATTCATACAAACAGACCCCCCCCCACACACACACAAACAAACATCTAATCCACATCACAGACTTCACCTAACAACAATGCATCACTTGATTGGAGCTCCATCAGTAAAAAAAAAACACAGATTCTCTGCTCCACAGCTCAGTGCTATGAGGCTTTTTATTCCTGGGGCCAACACCTGCATTGCACATGGAAGTCCTGGTCTCATGTGCAGCTGAAATGTGGTATCTTTGATTATTAATGAAGCCTATGATTTAAGAAAGAACACGAATAGTTTTTCTGGACCTGGATGAAGCCTAGTCTCGGACTAAACTGGGAAGTCTTCTGTGAATGGTTCATGTGATGCACCAATAAAGTTGTGACTCACGTTTAGTCAGAATAAAAAGATGTAAACACAGCACAAAAACTAAGGAGATGTGTGTTTAGTAGATTATCTCTTTGTTGTAACAGTGCTTCTTGGCAATAAATCTTACACCGTTAGAGCTTGTAAATTTCCCTTTTAAATGGTGCCACATTTGTAAGGAACATCTTGGGCGTGCTGTTGGTGCCAGAGCGACCCACACAACCACGGTGCCTGACTCCAGATTAATGCCAGTTTAAAGAAAGGGATACCATCCCTCAGCAGTGTGTGACCAGGCTGGTGAGCAGCGTGAGGAGGAGGTGGAGGCTGTTGTGGCTGTGTGTTGTTCTTCCACACGCTACTGAGGCTCCTGTTTGTTAAATGAATACATTGTTAAATTGCCAATACGTCTCGATTCTTCAAACTTCAATCATCCACTTCACCACACACCAAACGAGTCAATGACAGAAGAAGCTGTTTGTCTTTGACAGAGAGGATCTGGCAAATTATTCATGGGCGCAACCCACACACAGCTCCACTGCTCCTCCCACAAATGCATGTTCCTTACAAATGTGGCACCATTTAAATGAGAAATTACCAGGCTCCAATGGTGTACGATTTATTGCCAAGAAGCATTGCTACAACAAAGGAATAATCTACAAACACACATTTCCTTTCTATTTGTGCTGTGTATTAATATTAATATTCATTCATTCATTATCTGTAACCCTTATCCAGTTCAGGGTCACGGTGGGTCCAGAGCCTACCTGGAATCATTGGGCGCAAGGTGGGAATACACCCTGGAGGGGGCGCCAGTCATTCACAGGGCAACACACACACACACACACACATTCACACTGTGGGAGGAAACCCATGCAGACACAGGGAGAACACACCACACTTCTCATAGACAGTCACCCAGAGGAAACCCACGCAGACACAGGGAGAACACACCACACTCCTCACAGACAGTCACCAGGAGGAAACCCACGCGGACACAGGGAGAACACACCACACTCCTCACAGACAGTCACCAGGAGGAAACCCACACAGACACAGAGAGAACACCCCACACTCCTCACAGACAGTCACCCGAAGGCAACCCACGCAGACACAGGGAGAACACACCACACTCCTCACAGACAGTCACCAGGAGGAAACCCACACAGACACAGAGAGAACACACCACACTTCTCACAGACAGTCACCCGGAGGAAACCCACACAGACACAGAGAGAACACACCACACTCCTCACAGACAGTCACCCGGAGGAAACCCACGCAGACACAGAGAGAGCACACCACACTCCTCACAGACAGTCACCCGGAGGAAACCCACGCAGACACAGAGAGAGCACACCACACTCCTCACAGACAGTCACCCGGAGGAAACCCACGCAGACACAGAGAGAACACACCACACTCCTCACAGACAGTCACCTGGAGGAAACCCACACAGACACAGGGAGAACACACCACACTCCTCACAGACAGTCACCCGGAGGAAACCCACACAGACACAGAGAGAACACACCACACTCCTCACAGACAGTCACCCGGAGCGGGCCCCTGGAGCTGTGTGACTCCAACACTACCTGCTGCGCCAACGTGCCACCCCTAATGTTAATATTATTATTATTAATAATATATTAACACATTTACCATATTCCAGTAGCTCACTCAGAATATCTCCATCTTCTTGGTCCACCAGCCTGCTTCTGGTCAGGAAGTTACTGATGTCTGCTTCAGCTTTCTCCCTGAAATGAGTTAAACGTGTATCAGGAGCTGCCCCTCAATGCCCCAGACGCTTCAGACCTGGCTCTCACAGTGTGTGGTGAATCTCAACATTGGGACTGCAGTGGTTTTGTGATGTTAAAGTGTTCTTGTGGTTTGAAACCTCTGTTACTGCAGTCTACCTGTTGCTAAGATCTTTGACGGAGCTTTTACAGACACTGTAACAAAAGAGCTGACATCGTGAAGGCACTTTGTCACCGAGAGGCTTTTCGGTGCAGTTAAACGATGGAGTGAGAGCAGGTTTTCACTCTTAGCCCTGGGTATGACTACACACATTAAATCACAACCCCAGCTCCCAAAACACCTGACTGAGCTCATCAGATAATTAGCAAATGCTTTTAAGTTGAACCCTTATCAATAACCTTATCCCAACTGTAGCAAAGAGCATGGTGTTGTTCACTATGAATAATTCTCAGGGAACCTGCATTCACAAGCAGAAAGAAGGTATTTTTCTATTCGACTCTTGTGCACACAGTGCTGTTTTGCATGTTTGTTATTCACTGACAAGGAATAAACGAACAAAGTCGGAAGTGCAGCCTTGAACTGTTTGATAAGCAAAGTAAATTGTAAAAGCAAAACTGTTGCCTCACAACACCACAGAATGCACATTAGCAGCCTGCAAAAAAAGTTAAAGGCAAACTCAAAGTGAACTTTACTGTTATTCCTTCCTTCTAAGACTTTAAAGCAGTTCCATTTAAAGCAGAAAAACAACAAGAGTGTAAAAGGAAATAAAGCCATTAAATTCAATAGGCCGATAGATTATTGAGCACACTGTATACTACACAACAAGTAAATAAAACAATAAATAAATAAATAAATAAAAACACGCAGCAGTTGTATATTGTGCATATTTTTAGAGGGACACTGAAAATAGTTCATTACCAATAAATAAATAAATAAAAAATAGTAATATTAGTTGGTAGTGAGATTTCCAACACGTTTCACCACCGGACTCTACAGCAGATAGTGAAGAGGATCTATGGGATCTCTCTCCCCTTTATTAGAGGCATACAGACCACACAATACATCCACAAAGCCACTAACATTGAGAGTGATCCCACCAACCTTTCACACAAAATCTTTCCTCTGCTGTTTGGCAGAAGGAACAGCAATAATTGGGCCATCGCAGTCAAACACTGTAGCAGCTCCTTTCCGGACACCATCAGCCTCCTAAACACTCAGAACTGAACAGAGGCCTCCACCCCCCCCCCCCCCCCCCCCCACCCCAATCATACACACACTGCATGTGTCGCACCCCATTCTACCTCGCACACTGTCGCTGTCCAAAGAAAAGCATGTATATATGAATGGACCAATAGAAATGCTCCAAAATTACTTGGAATTAAAATATACATTCATTCATTTATTCATTCGTTGTCTGTAATCCTTATCCAGTTCAGAGTCACTGTGGGTTCATAGCCTACCTGGAATCACTGGGCACAAGGCTGGAACACACCCTGGAGGGGGCGCCAGTCCTTCACAGGGCGACACACACATTCACACTCACACCTACGGACACTTTTGAGTCTACAGGCGTGTGGAGTGTTCTCTCTGTGTCTGTGTGGGTTTCCTCCGGGTGACTGTCTGTGAGGAGTGTGGTGTGTTCTCCCTGTGTCTGCGTGGGTTTCCTCCGGATGACTGTCTGTGAGGAGTGTGGTGTGTTCTCTCTGCGTCTGCGTGGGTTTCCTCCGGGTGACTGTCTGTGAGGAGTGTGGTGTGTTCTCCCTGTGTCTGCGTGGGTTTCCTCCGGATGACTGTCTGTGAGGAGTGTGGTGTGTTCTCTCTGTGTCTGTGTGGGTTTCCTCCGGATGACTGTCTGTGAGGAGTGTGGTGTGTTCTCTCTGTGTCTGCGTGGGTTTCCTCCGAGTGACTGTCTGTGAGGAGTGTGGTGTGTTCTCTCTGTGTCTGCGTGGGTTTCCTCCGGATGACTGTCTGTGAGGAGTGTGGTGTGTTCTCCCTGTGTCTGCGTGGGTTTCCTCCGGGTGCTCTCGTTTCCTCCCATGCTCCAAAACCACACGTTGCAGGTGGATTGGAGACTCAGAAGTGTCCGTAGGTGTGAGTGTGTAAGTGAATGTGTGAGTGTGTGTTGCTGTGAAGGACTGGCGCCCCCTCCAGGTTGTGTTCCTGCCTTGCACCAAGTGATTCCGGGTAGGCTCTGGACCCACCGCGACCCTGAACTGAATAAGCACTTACTTGAAAAAGCAGTGTTGGATGTCTTGCCTAAATATTTTTACTGGTATAGTGAGGCGTTACTCATAATTACTATATATTATTATTATATATACTAAAATATTAAATTTTTACTATGGCATTTATTTGCATTATGGTGTTGAGTAGGGAAATGAAGTGTAGGCTAGTATTTGGAAGTCTGAAAGTGTAAAGGGTTAAGTGGACGTTTCAAAGCACGAGGGGGGACTACAGCAGCGGCTCTTAAAAACACTGCAGCAGAGCTACTGGAAAACTTTCTTCTGCTGCATACAGCATGATAGCATTAATAAATTGGATGTCAGGGTTTGTCGGAGTGTGTGTGTGTGTGTGTGTGTGTGCTCATGCCATTTGCTCGTTACTGAATCCCACATGTATGCACCCCATTAACCTTGCCTGACTCACACATGCTCATTACCCCAAAGCTATCACTGTCCTTCTCTATTTGCTTACCGCTACAGGCCTGCAGGGGTCTCTCTCTCTCTCTCTCTCTCTCTCTCTCTTACACACACACACACACACACACACACACACCATCAATAGTTACTTATTTACATCATCAAATCCTGTGTTACATCCCTAGCTCTAATCAGATTCTGCAATCTCAGGACCTTAATGTAATAATGGCTGATAAACAAACTACATAATACCTAAACTACCTAAGAAACTACATTCGGCTACCTAATATTAGCTGTTTGGTTCAGCATTAACAAGCCTGTTGGGGGTTGAGGGGGTGTAATAATAATAAAATACCACCCCCTCCCATTCCAAGTATCTGCTTTTAAATGTTTGTAGTTCCACCACCTTAAATAATTAGAACTGTTAAAGTGTTAAAGTTAAATTAATTAAGTGATCTATCCATCGAGTGATTATAATTTAAAATGCATTGAAAAATTGTACTCAATTAAACAATTCAAATTTTTTCCAAAATGTATTCTTCTTGAGTTTGTGAAACTTTAAAGTTTTTGATTTTGCTGAGTCAGGTTTATGGTTTTTAAGTCAAAATACTGTAGCTGTGTGTGATTGACTTACAATGTGTCTGAAGTCATGGGGCACAACAGACAGCAGAGTCCTGGGGATGTGGGTGCAAAACCCCGATCGGGTCATTGCCTTGTAGAGTTTGGGAGGACACACTCTATCAGATTAAAACTGGTACATGAACTGGCCTTTAAAAAATGTCCATAGGTGTGAGTGTGTGATGGATTGCCATCTGAGTTATAGCCAATGAAGCCATTCATTAATTTATGCTTAGGCTAGAAGAACTCATGCATAATAAGTTCAGAAAGCAGTGGTTCAGGGTCACAGTGGGTCCGGAGCCTACCCAGAATCACTGGGCGTAAGGCAGGAAAACACTCTGGAAGGGGCGCCAGTCCTTCACAGGGTGACACACACTCACACATTCACTCACACCTTTTGAGTTACCAATCCACCTACCAATGTGTGTTTTCGGGAGGAAACCGGAGCACCCGGAGGAAAGCCACGCAGACAAAGAGAGAACACACCACACTCCTCACAGACACTCACCCGGAGGAAACCCACGCAGACACAGAGAGAACACACCACACTCCTCACAGACAGTCACCTGGAGGAAACCCACGCAGACACAGAAAGAACACACCACACTCCTCACAGACAGTCACCTGGAGGAAACCCACGCAGACACAGAGAGAACACACCACACTCCTCACAGACAGTCACCTGGAGAAAACCCACGCAGACACAGGGAGAACACACCACACTCCTCACAGACAGTCACCCGGAGGAAACCCACGCAGACACAGGGAGAACACACCACACTCCTCACAGACAGTCACCCGAAGGAAACCCACGCAGACACAGGGAGAACACACCACACTCCTCACAGACAGTCACCTGGAGGAAACCCACGCAGACACAGAGAGAACACACCACACTCCTCACAGACAGTCACCCGGAGGAAACCCACGCAGACAGAGAGAGAACACACCACACTCCTCACAGACAGTCACCCGGAGGAAACCCACGCAGACACAGAGAGAACACACCACACTCCTCACAGACAGTCACCTGGAGGAAACCCACGCAGACACAGGGAGAACACACCACACTCCTCACAGACAGTCACCCGGAGGAAACCCACGCAGACACAGGGAGAACACACCACACTCCTCACAGACAGTCACCCGAAGGAAACCCATGCAGACACAGGGAGAACACAGCACACTCCTCACAGACAGTCACCTGGAGGAAACCCACACAGACACGGAGAGAACACACCACACTCCTCACAGACAGTCACCCAAAGGAAACCCACGCAGACACAGGGAGAACACACCACACTCCTCACAGACAGTCACCTGGAGGAAACCCACGCAGACACAGGGAGAACACACCACACTCCTCACAGACAGTCACCTGGAGGAAACCCACGCAGACACAGGGAGAACACACCACACTCCTCACAGACAGTCACCCAGAGGAAACCCACGCAGACACAGGGAGAACACACCACACTCCACAGACAGTCACCCGGAGTAAACCCATGCAGATACAGAGAGAACACACCACACTCCTCACAGACAGTCACTCAGAGGAAACCCACACAGACACAGGGAGAACACACCACACTCCTCACAGACAGTCACCCGGAGGAAACCCACACAGACACAGAGAGAACACACCACACTCCTCACAGACAGTCACCCGAAGGAAACCCACGCAGACACAGGGAGAACACACCACACTCCTCACAGACAGTCACCCGGAGGAAACCCACGCAGACACAGGGAGAACACACCACACTCCTCACAGACAGTCACCTGGAGGAAACCCACGCAGACACAGGGAGAACACACCACACTCCTCACAGACAGTCACCCGAAGGAAACCCAAAAAGACACAGGGAGAACACAGTTCAGACAACTTTCAATATTTATTTAAATAAATGTATAGCACTTAAGAGCACTACCAGAAAAAACCAATAACAGTGAAAATCAATTATTAGTTTTAAACCACCTTAAGAAGATGAGGTATTCTCGTATGTTGACACGTCCATACATTAATTTAAACCCAATATTGCAAATGCATAAATACCCCATAAAGAGTAAAAGCATATATATCCAGGTGGCTGCCGTATAAACCTCTATGAAAGGGCTGTGTCTGACAGCTTAATGTACCATGGTAAAGAACCTCAAAATGGCTTCACCTGGAGCTTTCGCTTTCAAGAGTGTGTGCCCTTATCTCTTATCTCCCTTCTCTTCCCTGAATCTACTTTTCTCTGCCTTTCCTCTTTCGCTGTTTTTATCTCTCCCCCGCCACCACCTCCTCTTATCCACCTCCCCTCTGCTATGTACATTTTCTCTCTCCCTCGCACTCTCCCTCTCCACCTCATCCCAGCTTTTCCTCTCCTCCGGCCAGAAAAATGCAATCAGCGGCCTTGCCTCATCTATCTCGCCCCGTTTTGCCTGAGTGGCCAGGGGAGCAGCTCCGGATCTGCAGCAGAATAAAGTATCTGACTGCCTATGATGACAAGCCTGAGGCTTTTTACTGGAAACTTTAGAGTGTCACCTTCCTCCTGTGAATTACTCCTCCTACAGTTCACAGCTAACTGAACTACAACTCCCAACACCCAACACTGTGAAATTAACAACAGTTCAGCAATTTACGGGGCAAAATCACCTACTGTACGTTTAATACACCCTCAGCGAAGTTCACCTCTTCAGTTTGGCACTGAAGCTGCGAGAACAATACTAAAGCTTATGTCAAAGTCCTTAGAGGAAATCTGTTCGCTCTGTGGCCATGCTGGCAATGCCCTGGGGCTGTTACTTGAACTCAAAAGACCAGGTTCCTGCTGAATTCAATGGGGGAGTGATCTTTAAAAGCCACAGTAATGTTTCAAAAAATACATTTGGAATCACTGGCAAAATGTGACCAAAAAAATTAAAAAAATCTATAAATTGTGTGCAGTTTTTGACTCCAACAACACAAAGCTTTTTTCAGCTTCTTCTTGTTAGTGCACATGTGCATATCTTCATGACGAGGGCAGGCTCTTCCCTTGCAGCTTTACAGCAGGATACCGTTTTTATTAAAGGGCAGGACTTCCTCAGTAAACAGACGCCATGTTGCGCATTATGAGCTTTCCTGTTCTTTCACCAACCAGAAGCCTCCTTCATAATATCTCTGCTTACGTACAACAATTAGCGTTGTGCAAACTGTGATGATACAGAGTGAGCTTGAGTAGATGCAGAAGAATGTAAACCAAAGGGATACTGCGTATATTCTGCATAAAGTTAGCTCCAGTGATTTTATTTTTGTTTGTTTGAAATTTACAAAAGTGAAAATTACAGATTTGAAAGTTAGAAACAAAAATACAAACACTGGAGTGTGGCTCTGACTGATGTCCCATCAGCCTTAAAGAGTCACTTCAAAACAACCTCAGTCTATAGGCCAGAGAACCATACAAACATTCACAGATCAGTTTCTAGTGCATGCTGTTTCCAACTGACCTCCTTAAGCTGATTTATGATTCTCTGTTGATTCAACATAGTGCCCTACACCATTGTGAATGTTTATACTAGTGCATTAGAGTCTTTGTCACAATGCAATTTATGCCACAGCTACACTAGGGCTGAATTTCAAACATCTTCCTCTACACCATGTTGTACACAATGTAGTGGTGTAGTAATATAGTTTAATTCATCTGTATATTGCACTACTTAGGAATTAAGGTGCTATTGGAACAGAGTGCACTTTACATTTAGGGCCAGAAAAGCAACAAATACAGCGCTAGGACTTTGCCCCACGTGTTCCCACTCCTCATATGAATTGGTTCACATTTTGGACTTCCTCGGTTCAGCTTGAACCATGTTCATCTGACCTCAGACCAGTCACATTTGCTGTGGTCTGCACCAAATTGATGCAGTTACATTTTTTGGGAGGGTAAGGCATAAGACTCGCATTGACGCTAGTCATACGGTGTGGGTTCAAAACAGAGGCATAAATTGGCCTTTACCCTTCAGCACATTCCTTTTATACACCCAGGATCCTCCCCTAATTAACTCGGAACATACCACTGTTTAGGTACCAGTGTTAGAGGTGGATTTTTCCAACTTCTAGAAGAAGACCTACTCACAGGTTCCAAATCTTGTATTCATTCATTCATTGTCAGTAACCCGTATCAAGTTCAGGGCGGGGGTGGGTCAGATGTGTACCCAGAATCACTGGGCGCAAGGCAGGAACACACCCTGAAGGGGGCGCCAGTCCTTCACAGGGTGAAGAACACTCACACACTCACACTTACGGACACTTTTGAGTCTCCAATCCACCTACCAACGTGTGTTTTTGGAGCGTGGGAGGAAACCGGAGCACACCCACGCAGACACAGAGAGAACACACCACACTCCTCACAGACAGTCACCCAGAGGAAACCCACACAGACACAGAGAGAACACACCACACTCCTCACAGACAGTCACCCGGAGGAAACCCACGCAGACACAGGGAGAACACACCACACTCCTCACAGACAGTCACCCGGAGGAAACCCACGCAGACACAGGGAGAACACACCACACTCCTCACAGACAGTCACCCGGTGGAAACCCACGCAGACACAGGGAGAACACACCACACTCCTCACAGACAGTCACCCTGAGGAAACCCACGCAGACACAGGGAGAACACACCACACTCCTCACAGACAGTCACCCAGAGGAAACCCACGCAGACACAGAGAGAACACACCACACTCCTCACAGACAGTCACCCGGAGGAAACCCACGCAGACACAGGGAGAACACACCACACTCCTCACAGACAGTCACCCGGAGGAAACCCACGCAGACACAGGGAGAACACACCACACTCCTCACAGACAGTCACCCGGAGGAAACCCACGCAGACACAGGGAGAACACACCACACTCCTCACAGACAGTCAATAGAGATTAATGTTTTTCATCGCGCAGCTACAGTTGGTTTTTCCTGACATTGTAACATATAGTTATTTACAAAATTGACAAAATGAGAAAACAAATCCATGCCTGAAGCTGGCACCAAACATGTCTTGGCTCATTAAATGTATTTGAGCTGAGAAATTGTGTGCTTAGAACTTTCACAGATAAACGTGAAGTGATAAATGATTAGGTTGTTTTAGGTAATGATTCTTTTATTTAAATATAATGTAAGTCAATCTGAAACGGGCAGCTGGATCAGTGTAAATGAATGCATTAGTGAAGGTGGGTAAGGCCCGATGACCTGTGATTAGGTGTCTTACCTGGCCCTGTCCAGTCTGTGAGCCTCAGCGGTCCATACATGTTTGTGTTGCCTCATAAGGCTGCTCTCTTTTCTCTCCTGAGCTGCACGCAGGGTCTTTCGCACCTGAAACAGAGCAAGCATTCAGACAATTTGTCTGTCAAAAACCCTCTATAATATTCATCATTTCCCTCCTTCTGACCTCAGGACTTCAGCCGAACCAGGTATTATTCGTGTGGCAGCAGTGACTTCAGTGTCCCTTCGTTAAAACTAAGTACACTATGACAAACTGGTCAAGTCAGAAACTTGAAGTCGCACCCACGCTGGTGCTTAACTGTGCACATTCTTTGTAGAAAAGCACAGCCAAAAGAATGGAATGCAGTGGTTGAGCTCCGCCCAGTACGTTTGGGATGAGTTAGAGTGATGTTTGTGATCCAGAACTAATCATCCAACACTGACACCTCACTTTACTAATGCTCTTATGACCGAATGCATCCAAGGGCCAACTCTAGCCATCGCTGCAGTATTCATGAAGCTGACCTGATCCAGACTGGTTCATGAATGGAAAGTCTGCTGTATTCACTTCTGCAGCCCACATCCTCAAAGAGCTGTCCAGCCAGACTGCTCTCAGCCTGTTAAGATGAGCCTTTAAATAAGTCTCCAGATCTGGACACCGACACAGAGTGAAGGACATATTGACCCATAAGCCCAGAGGATGGAAAGGCAGCGCTACTGGCTAACCAATACATCTCCAAACACTCAGGAGTATTCAGCACCACGGCTCTGTATCAGTGTGCGCTTTCCTCCATGAATCCATCTGCTTCTGTCCAACTGTTCACCACCTTCCTTTCCTCTGAAGCAGCTTCTTTTAAAAAAGGCATTATTGTAGTCAATTATGGTTAAATGTGGAGGTCGAGGCGACCGCCTAATATTCCAGAGAATGTAAAGTGCTTCGGATGTCTAGAAAAACACAACGTAAATATAACTATCATTCTTTTTTTTCAATTAGAAAAGATATTCGCAGCGTCCTTTACAATTAGTATTATGTGAAGTACATGATCATAATGTCATTACCTCATACATTTATTCATTGTCTGTAACCCTTATACAGTTCAGGGTCGTGGTGGGTCCAGGGCCTACCCAGAATCACTGGGTGCAAGTCAGGAACACGCCCTGGAGGGGCGCCACACACTCATACGTTCACTCACACCTACAGACATGTTTGAGTCTCCAATCCACCTACCTACGTGTGTTTTTGGAGCGTAGGAGGAAAACCCATGCAGACACAGGGAGAACACACCACACTCCTCACAGACAGTCACCCGGAGGAAACCCACGCAGACACAGGGAGAACACACCACACTCCTCACAGACAGTCACCCGGAGGAAACCCACGCAGACACAGGGAGAACACACCGCACTCCTCACAGACATTCACCCAGAGGAAACCCACGCAGACACAGGGAGAACACACCACACTCCTCACAGACAGTCACCCGGAGGAAACCCACACAGACACAGGGAGAACACACCACACTCCTCACAGACAGTCACCCGGAGGAAACCCACGCAGACACAGGGAGAACACACCACACTCCTCACAGACAGTCACCCGGAGGAAACCCACACAGACACAGAGAGAACACACCACACTCCTCACAGACAGTCACTCGGAGGAAACCCACGCAGACACAGGGAGAACACACCACACTCCTTACAGACAGTCACCCGGAGGAAACCCACACAGACACGGAGAGAACACACCACACTCCTCACAGACAGTCACTCGGAGGAAACCCACGCAGACACAGGGAGAACACACCACACTCCTCACAGACAGTCACCCGGAGCGGGACTCGAACCCACAACCTTCAGGACCCTGGAGCTGTGTGACTGCGACACCTACCTGCTGCACCACCGTGCCGCCCTGTATTAATTTGTTAAAAACAGACTACATAATGTTGTTTCTGACATTGTATAAAATATTGATATATAATCGACCTGTAAATGGCAATCAGGTGTTTGCTGCTATATTAATGTTTACAGTCAGGAATAATTCACCTATAAAGTCCTCCAGATGGATGCCATTGGTAAAATATGAATGACATTACATGCACATCAAACAACACAGTGACTATCAGATCTAAACAGTTTTCTGTTGGTTCAAATGGTCATGCAAACAGCATCCTTTGATTTTGTAGATCAGACAGATGCCATTTAAGACCTATAATTAACAAACCTGGATTTTAGCACATTATACAAGCTTTTAATCTCATTCATGACCCTGATCAGTTTTTCACATCTTCGTTCAACCTTTGTCCATGTACACAAACACAACTGGATACCGACATTTATTATAAACACTCTGATAAACATAACACAGCAGGAGGATTTAATTTGACATCAGATGCTGGGATATTAGGTGAATTAAGTGGTGAGTTACTAGGGAATGATCGAGATTAATGATCTGTTATTAGAAAGACTAAATATGAGTTGCTTTTGATTTCCTGTAATTATGAAATGTGCATAAATCTAGACAGCGCCATATGTATATTGTACAGTGTCAAGCAATTTTAAGCACGTGAGCAATAAGCAAGCTGATCACGGGTCCTAAAGTGTATACACCAGCTTCAGAGGACTTGTTGGCCCCAGTAAAAAATGTAATAGGTATCTTAACCCAATGCTGTGGCTGATCATTCATTCATTCATTCATTCATTCATTATCTGTAACCCTTATCCAATTCAGGGTCGCGGTGGGTCCAGAGCCTACCTGGAATCATTGGGCGCAAGGTGGGAATACGCCCTGGAGGGGGCGCCAGTCCTTCACAGGCAAACACAGACACACTCACATTCACTCACACCTACGGACACTGTTGAGTCGTCAGTCCATCTGCAACGTGTGTTTTTGGACTGTGGGAGGAAACCGGAGCACCCGGAGGAAACCCACACAGACACAGAGAGAACACACCACACTCCTCACAGACAGTCACCCGGAAGAAACCCACGTAGACACAGAGAGAACACACCACACTCCTCACAGACAGTCACCCGGAGGAAACCCACACAGACACAGAGAGAACACACCACACTCCTCACAGACAGTCACCCGGAAGAAACCCACGTAGACACAGAGAGAACACACCACACTCCTCACAGACAGTCACCCGGAGGAAACCCACACAGACACAGGGAGAACACACCACACTCCTCACAGACAGTCACCCGGAGCGTGAATCAAACCCACAACCTCCAGGCCCCTGGAGCTGTGTGACTGCGACAATACCTGCTGCGCCACCGTGCCGCCCCGTGGCTGATCTGCTATATTTTATATTAAGAATACCAGTCTAAATTATCACTAAAATTAAGGCCTTGATTATTCTCTACCGGGTCAAACCAGAGCAGAGCAAGGCCTAGTTCTGTAATACTGTTACTCAGTGTGAGGAAAAACTGCTATAATCTGAGACAATCAGTCCTACACCCCTCCCTCTCCATCTCACACACACACACACACACACACACACACACACAAGGAGAGACTAGGAATGATGACATCACCACAGTTCACAGATATTCTCTGATCAGATAAAGAGTGTAGCAGTACACAAAGGTTCATGACCTTGTGTCTACAAGGCCTTGGCAAGTCCCCTACTGGGAGGGTGGTGGGTGACAGTCACGAGATGTGAGATATGATTATACCAGAGTACAAAGGGGAAAAAAAAACACTGCTGCTGCTGTAACATTTTACAAAGTGAAGTACAAGGTGATTACAGAAAAACATGGGCTTAGCCCTTTCAAAGGGAATTTCAGAGTTTTCTTTTTGGGTTATTCCTTTTTGTCCTACAACCAAAGAGCTGTGTGTGTGTGTGTGTGTGTGTGTGTGTGTGTTGCTGTACATTTCAAGCTGTAGAAAAGACAGAAGTGAATGTTTCAACAAAACAGAAGTAACACATTTAAAGGCTACTAATAGTAACAAAACATGGAGAGGCAATGATTGGTGTGGATAAGTGCAGGCTTTGATTCAACTCTGATGAAGTTTATTATTTGCACAGTCACTACATTTATAAAAAGCACCTTAAAGTGACAGGCAATTCTATAATTCCTAACACTTACAACGCGAAGTTCCATGTATCACTTCTAGTAAATACTACTTAGTAATGTTCAGTGATTATTTTTGATATATTTTATCCCCATGATGAAGTGGTGCTTTTTATTAATCCTTTGTTCTATTGATTTGTTAAAAATAGATTATGTGTACCTCAGGGGCGGCACGGTGGAGCAGCCGGTAGTGTCTCTGTCACAGCTCCAGGGTCCTAGAGGTTGTGGGTTCGAGTCCCACTCCAGGTGACTGTCTGTGAGGAGTGTGGTGTGTTCTCCCTGTGTCGGCATGGGTTTCCTCCAGGTGACTGTCTGTGAGAAGTGTGGTGTGTTCTCTCCGTGTCTGCATGGCTTTCCTCTGGGTGACTGTCTGTGAGGAGTGTGGTGTGTTCTCCCTGTGTCTGCGTGTGTTTCCTCCGGGTGCTCCGGTTTCCTCCCACGCTCCAAAAACACATACTGGTAGGTGGACTGGAGACTCAAAAGTGTCCGTAGGTGTGAGTGTGTGAGTGAGGGACTGGCGCCCCCTCCAGGGTGTGTTCGCACCTTGCACCTAGTGATTCTGGGTAGGCTCTGGACCCACCACCGCCCTGAACTGGACAAGTGTTACAGACAATGAATGAATGACAAATCCTCCGGTGTCTCTGGTTTTCTCCCACAGACCAAAAACACTGTTTTGTGAGTGAATGAGTGTGTCCAGATATGGATTGGCACTCTGTCCTGGGTGAAACCCTGGTGCCCGATGCAGTCCTCCAGGTGGATGGTCGTTCCTGGTCGAGAGTACTCTGAGCGTTTGGGTGCCGCTTCTCGTCAGTGTGTGTGTGGATTGAATGTTGAGTGTTGATTGTAAAGCGTCCTTGGGTTTCTAGAAAAGCACTATATAAGTGTAACGTTAAATAAAACACATTTAGATGCATATTTGGGGTTCCTCATCCAGGCTGGGGTCTACAAGTCAAAGGCTAAATCGACAGCCAGTCTTTGAAAAGTAATAAAGTGGTGAAACATTAAAAAAAGTTGTATTTTTTATGTAAAATGAGTGAATTATCCTAATTGAACCATTACCTGTTAGAGGTAAGGAACACCACTGCACTTAATATTAATAGAATAATTAGTAATGGAGTTAGTAATGAAATATTCACACTGCTTGTTAGGATTGTTTTGGTTTCAGACATCTTTTGGATAATTAAACACGCACCGGGTCACTATTGCTGTTCCTGACAAATGAACATAACAGGAGGGTTAAATAATTAGGTGAAAGGACAGTCTGTAACTGGACTACAGTCTGTAACTGTAGAATTAAACAGTGCTCCTGTGTGGACAGAGAAAGAGAGAGTTGCTCAGCATCTCTCCAACTGAGCAATTAAGAAGATATCTCTAATTAATCTGCGGTTGTAATTTTTAATGCCATACAGAACAGAACAAAGACTGTGTGTGTGTTTTTGTGTTTTTTGGCGTGTGTGGAGGCTGCTGGCTGCACTCTCTCGTGTGCTAACGGAGAGAGTTTGCTGAGGTCACTGAGTCAGATAATTGTACATATCTGCGTTCAGCAGGCTCCCAATTACAGCATGTGGGAGCAGCCTGTGGGAGAATGAGGACAGGGACAATAAGCTAACGGCTAACAAATCCATCACGCTTCATTTACATTAGCTATACATATTCACCCATTTTTTCAAACCCACTTCAGCACACTGACGGCACTGGGGTTAATGTGTGTTTATAGCCTGTAGTCCTCAGTCTCAGATTGTATGTGCAAGGACCATTTTCCTTATTCCATACTAGACAAAAAGCAAACACTTGTTGCTAAATCTCCTGCTCTAGTTTCCATTTCTGTATTAATTTATAGTCAGTTTTTCCATCATCTTACCCACTGGAAGGCTTGTGGTTGGTTTTTCCCCCCATCAAGAGCTCCAGTCAGATCCTCCAGTGCATTCAAAATCTTCTACATCTTCAGTCTATTAGTGGTCAGGCACCACTGCACTGGAGAAGTTGTGCCTCAATTTTCAGGCCAAAGTATAAGGCAGTGCCAAGAGAAAATAGCATTAACCACGCAGCCTGGCTATTTGCAATAACTCCATCTAGTAAATCATGACTACAACACACCAAAACGCTCATTTCTGCTGCTTTTTAAACTTTCCATGAACAAAGCAGCCCAATGTGAAGTTGAGTTCGAGGTTGTGGTTTTGAATCATCATAATGATATGATGATTATTTGAGGCACTTTCAGCATTATTAAGAACAACTAAAACTACATTGCAAGTTTGAAATTAAATAACGTATAGATAAGATTGAAATGATTATGAATTTTGACGTTTCATGGTTTAGTAAACACTTCAAATTTAATGTGCAAAGGGAGAACACATCACACTCCTCACAGACAGTCACCTGGAGGAAACCCACGCAGACACAGGGAGAACACACCACACTCCTCACAGACAGTCACCTGGAGGAAACCCACGCAGACACAGGGAGAACACACCACACTCCTCACAGACAGTCACCCGGAGGAAACCCACGCAGACACAGAGAGAACACACCACACTCCTCACAGACAGTCACCCGGAGGAAACCCACGCAGACACAGAGAGAACACACCACACTCCCCACAGACAGTCACCCGGAGGAAACCCACGCAGACACAGAGAGAACACACCACACTCCTCACAGACAGTCACCAGAAGCGGGAGTCGAACCCACAACCTCCAGGACCCTGAAGCTGTGACAGAGACACTACCTGCTGCAACACGTTGCCGCCCATAATGTACATTTATTTTTATTTATTTATTTCATTTAATATGTTATACAGTGCCTTTCTAGAAACCCAAGGACGCTTCACAATCAACACAACACTCAATCCACACACACGGGTGAGAAGCATCAGCCAAACAGCGTACAGCGTGCTCTCAACCAGGAACGACCTTCCACCTGGAGGACTGCACCGGGCACTAGGATTTCACCCAGAACAGAGCGCCAGTCACATATACAGACATTTATTCACACACACACACACTCATTCACTCACACCAGGACATTTATTAGAGAAGCCAATTCACTCAACCTCCATCTTTTTAGACTGTGGGAGGAAACCGGAGCCCCTGGAGGAAACCCACGCAGACACAGGGAGAACATGGAACCCCCCCCCCACTCAGATAGGACTTGAACCCAAGATCCTAGCGCTGAGAGGCGAACGTGTTCAGCACTAAGCCACCGTGCCTCACCCTAACCCTAACCCTTTAAATATAACGTGCCAAAGTAATGCTATTCACACTTTGACAGATGGTGTAAATACTATCTGCCAATGAATAATCTAGAGATGGCACAGATCCAATAGTCATTATGAGCAAACCCATAGCAAATAATCTGAATCTGTAACAAATGTAGACTGAATATCTCAGAATAGCTTGTATTTGAAGATAAAGTGAAGTCTGCCAAGTCATATCTTGCTGCTTTGTTCTACATTATGCTACATGTGGATGGTCTTGGATGTTGTGGATGCTGAGCATTAAACACATTTTCAAGTGAATAAAAAGAGTTGCAAAAACTGTAGTTAGTCCTAACACTCCATGATTCAAACGTGTCGATTGATTACACATGAATAATAACGTAGAACAAAATTATGCTGATTCATGTCTAGCCTTGGTGATCTACAAATTGGAGTTAATGCAAAAGATCATGTTATTTTGTATATAACGCTGTGTTTAACTTTTGTTCAAATTATTTTTCCTCACTAGAAAAATAAAGGAAAATACCCAAATACCATTCTCGAAAGAAAAATATTGACAGCTAGCTCTGGCTTCAAGGTCTCCACCATCTGCACTGCGTTGTCAATGATGCTGTACAAGGCAGATGCAACCAGTCAGTATTTGTTTGGGTTTACGCTCAGTTTCAAACTCATTTTGAATGCAGGCGTGTACACTAGAACACAAGAATGTAAAAGGAATTAACAGACAGAGCGTAAGATGACAACTCAAGGCGGCTGTGTGTATAAATGCAAGGTTCCCAACTTGTCTGAATAACAGCACTGAGAAAGTAACCTGTTCCTGTGACTGGAAACCCATGACTGGATGGTGATGTATGACAGCAGTGTGAAGAGTCCTCCTCTCAGTGAAAATTCAGGTTATTACTTTCTCAGGATGGGAGCAGTGCATGAATGGTGAATGACAGAGCTGTAATTTGAACCTGAAAAACAACAATGGGGATCTCAACGGCACTGTTCAGCAATGTTTTTATCTAGTTTCTCATAAAGGAATCAGTATTTAAAACACAAACATGCACACATCAAGAAAGAATTTGGCCACGTTAAGATGCTCTCGTTGCTGACACTAGCAGAGACTGCATAATGTCAAGGCACTGCCAACCACACGGGATGCTCTCTGGAGCAGCCATATATGAGCTACACATCAGCAAGCCCAGTGCCAGGTGTCAGCTAGAGGGATGTAAAGCCACTCAGCATTGGGCTTTTGAGCACTGGAGATGTGTTTGCTTAAATGGTGGTGCAGCATCCAATAGTTTGAGGAGAGGGAGTGAAATCTGAGACCCAGGACTAACCATACAACACCAGTACTTGACCTCTTTAGATATCTCATATCTAAATACAATCAAGATTTCACGCATCTACTGTAACACCATACTCAAAAGGCATATGCTGATATTAGAGAAGTTACTAATACATTTGTTTTCAGGTATAAAACGTTGAATGAGAAGCTGTCTAACCGTTTTTGGACACACAGTACATACAACACTGTAAACCACGAAGCAAGACAACGAGAGAGTGAAGTGGATGTGGATGCCACACATTGCTAGTAATACACTGACTAAAAACCCCATACTTCAGTTCCTGAGTGTGTAACATTAAGTCTGAAATATATTTACTGCACTAAATAATAAAAAATAAAATCAGTTATTAAGGAAACATTCAAAGTTAAAGCGCTGGCATTTCTGAGAGCATTGCTGAAGCCAGTATATTCTCTTTGAGTGGAGATTCATTGGTGTTTCAGCCTGAGATCCCGCCCTCTGTCCAATCACAATACACAAACCCAGTGTTGCCAGGTAAAACACAGTGTACTACAGCCAGGGAAGCGAGCAAGTAAACAGAGATAATGTTAGATTTTACCGGACACAAAAGGCTGGTTAAAAACTTTTATGGCCAGAGACAGAGTAAAACGAGAGGAAATGCTGCTGATGCTTAACAGAGAAGCACGTCATTTCTGAAAATCTGTGACAGTAAAGGTGTGTACGTATGGCTACAAGGTGTAAACTGTTGAGCAGTCTGTGTGTATTCAAATTAATTAAATGAGTATTGAGCACAGATCATTTTTGAAAACTGTGTGCACTGTGTGCTTTGAGGGACAGTAATGTGATGCTCATTTTAAAACACTTGCTGTCTGTATTACAGATCTGTTTAGGAAAAAATGAACTGCTTTCTGTGTCATTACTAAACAACACATGAAATGTCACTGTCTGCCTGCATCTCTTTGTACACATGGTGATTTTAAAGGAGAAGCAAAACTCTTACATTTCAATGGAAGCAAACAGAGGAAGAATTGTTTAAAGTATATTTTTGGACAATTTCAATTGTGCCATTTATGATTTTCAAATGATGTCACAGATGTAGTATCATTGCCATAGTAGATTTCTCCCCATCTGTGTGGATTAATAAGTAAAGAAAAAGATCTACTTTCCCACAAGCTCTTAGTCCTCAATACTAATATTAGGACTAAATAAGAGTCAGTACGCGTTTGGCACGTGTGAATATTAATGCACGATACAGACTCCTGCTAATACTGTTTCAGTAAGTCACTGCCATTGACAAACTCAGCTGATATGTCATTTTTAGATGAGGAGACCTCCCTCTTACTGAAAGACTGCTTAGTCAGTGACACCCTAAGGCTCTTTGTTCTTTAAATGGGTTGCCTCCTGCCTAAGGGCTGAGTGGAGCAATGCACAATTCAAGAGGAGAACAGAGGTTTATTTATCTGACAGAAACAAAATCTTTAATTTCCTGTTCCTGCTTGTAGTTAGAGTCTCGTTTTCAGAATCCAAAATTGTTGCATCACATTAAGCACAGATTTAAGTTTTAAGCACAGAATTCATCAATAAAACATTTGGTATTTAAGAGCAAAGAGAAAAGAGGCAAGTCTAGTAGCCGGACCTCCATTAATCATATAGCTGTGGTCACAGAGGTGTTGGTGGCATTTCAAAAACAGGAAAAGCCCAAAATACACCCCCTTGTCATTGGAAGGTGTGGAGAAGCTGTGGTGCTTCATATCAATGTCTGTGTTTCCATGTGGTGTTTATTCTGTGAGTGTGTTGTACAGAAAATATGGAGCAGGTAATAAATGCAGAAATGAAAAAAGGAGCACAGTGTTTCGTTCTTAAATATAACACTGTCATCCAAACCTAACCCTAACGCAAAAACAAAGACCAAGAACATTTTGTTGTTTTTAGGAATTACAGTTAATTATTTTGGGGCGGCACAGTGGTGCAGCAGGCAGTGTCACAGACACACAGCTAAAGGGACCTGAAGGTTGTGGGTTCGAGTCTCGCTCCGGGTGACTGTCTGTGAGGAGTGTGGTGTGTTCTCCCTGTGTCTGCGTGGGTTTCCTCCGGGTGACTGTCTGTGAGGAGTGTGGTGTGTTCTCTCTGTGTCTGCGTGGGTTTCCTCCGGGTGACTGTCTGTGAGGAGTGTGGTGTGTTCTCTCGGTGTCTGTGTGGGTTTCCTCCGGGAGCTCCAGTTTCCTCCCACGCTCCAAAAACACACGTTGGTAGGTGGATTGGAGACTCAAAAGTGTCTGTAGGTGTGAGTGTGTGTTGCCCTGTGAAGGACTGGTGCCCCCTCCAGGGTGTGTTCCCGCCTTGCACTCAGTGATTCCAGGTAGGCTTCGGACCCACCGCTGCCCTGACTTGGATAAGGGTTACAGACAATGAATGAGTTATTTATTTATTCAGTGAAACAGGTTTCGAGTAAAACATGTAAAGTTTAATGTGGCTGTGTGCAGCTGTATGGAGTTTTATAAACACACTAACTCCACAAAATTACTCCCCACCGCAAAGACCCACACTCAGGTGAAATGAGTCAAATTCAGTAGTCCCTCTCTCTCTGTGAGATATAACACTGTAAATGTTGCAGTGTTCAGAGGCGTCCTGCTGAGCTTGTGAACTAACCAACGCTGAGCCGAGGCTCTGGCCAAACACAGCCCCAGAAACACACACAAACGGAGCGTGTTCCTGTCTTATTTTCTATTATTCAGCCATGGCTCGCGCTGAAGAACCTACTGCTCTTTGGTTTTAGCTGGGAACTGATTTTTCTGGTTCATGAACTAGTTTCTGTTGGTGGAAACACGCCGAATGGCTCCAAATTTAGTTCATGAACTGGAATGGGAAATATGACTGAACTAACTGAACAGTGCCACCTTAAGTTCACTCTGTGAAATACAGCTGAACTCACAGTTTCTACTCATGCATTGTCAATCAGTCAGTCAAAATGCCCCTTTTAGGCCACCCCCAGTAAATGGTTTGTCTTTTAAAGAGGTTTAGGTCTATATAGTTTGTCCACATATTCATCCAGGCCACCAGATGTCAGTCAGTGTAATGAGTTTCATAAACTGGTGTTTAAAACCTAGCTCTCTTTAATCTCTGCATGTTTTTCTCTCCCAACTGCCCCCTTCTTTCAGTCTTCTTTTCTCTTTCAACCACTCTGTCTTACTTTTTCTCAGTTCCTTTGTCTCTATTCTCCCAATCCATCGGACTCTCTCCCACTCTGTTTCCCAATCTCTCAGTCTCCTTATCTGTAACTCTCTAACACACTCTCTCTCTCAAACACAGTCCCAATCTCTCATTAAAATTGGAATCACTTATGAACAGAAAAAGCAAGACAACTATATCATATGTACCAGTAATAAACATGTTATTAAATAATAAAATAAACATTGTAAACATGATAAAATTAGACAGTATGTAGACGAATGCGATCCAGGCAATAAATGTATTCAAACGGAAGGTCTGAGTAATGAAGCAGTGAATAAAGCTTGTATATGCATTGGATCAGAATGTAGTAATAAATACTCTTCTCTTTAATCCCATCCTTAGGCCACTCCAACCCAGGTTTATTCTGCCATGGTTTTGTGTGTACGAAGAAGTGAGAGAGTGTGTCTTGGTGTTGTGTTTTGTGTGGTGTGTGTGTGTGTGTGTGTGTGTGTTATCAGTCCGCTGCAGAGAGCTGGATCTGAGCTCACTGTGGGCAACACGTAATGAGGCTCCAAAACACCAGAGCTCCACTTTACCAATTAAACCCCACAGCTCCACAGAGAGGTGGGGAGTGAGTGAAATAAAGAATGAAAGAAGGAAAGAGAGGAGAAACGATGAGGGGGAGAAAGAGTTAGAGAGTAAAAGAGAGCGCAAAAGTTAAAGAGAATTAGAGAAGGAGAGGAGAAGTAAAGTGGGAGAAAGTGGGAAAGAAGGTCAGAAGGAGAGAGAGAGTTATGTAGAGAAATGAAGAGAAAGAAAGGGCCTGAGAAAAAAAAAAAAAAGAAGAGTTAGCAAGTTAGAATTTAAATTGCTTTTTTTTTTTTATCTCATCTAAATCTTATCTCATTCAAACATTTAAATTAGTTTTTGCAATTGGCTGTTTTTTGGATCCTTAACTCTGTAAAGTTCTGTAAAAAGAGTGTCCTCCCTCCAGCTGTGCTGAGCTGAGAACTGTGACTTCTGGAAGGCGCTACTCTAGATGTTGGGATGATGCTGTGAGGATTTGATTGCATTTAGATAAACAAGTGCTTTACCGATATACATTCATTCATTATCTGTAACTCTTACCCAGTTCAGGGTCGCGGTGGGTCCAGAGCCTACCTGGAATCATTGGGCGCAAGGCGGGAATACACCCTGGAGGGGGCACCAGTCCTTCACAGGGCAACACAGACACACACACACATTCACTCACACACTCACACCTACGGACACTTTTGAGTCGCCAATCCACGTACCAACGTGTGTCTTTGGACTGTGGGAGGAAACCAGAGCACCCGGAGGAAACCCACGCAGACACAGGGAGAACACACCACACTCCTCACAGACAGTCACTCGGAGGAAACCCACGCAGATACAGAGAGAACACACCACACTCCTCACAGACAGTCACCCGGAGCAGGAATCGAACCCACAACCTCCAGGTCCCTGCGCCACCGTGCCACCTCTACCGATATACAGTGTCTATAAAGTGTTGTCAAAGTAAAAACATTTCTACAAAGTATAGTCATTTAAATTAAAATATATACGCTATAAAACGAGTGATTGCATAAATACTCACCCCTTCACGTCGGTATCGAGTAAATGCACCTTCGGCTGCAATCACAGCACTGAGTCTGTGTGGATACGTCTCAATCAGGCTTGCACATCTGGACACTGCAATTTTACCCCTTTCCTCGTTTACGCCTCATGCTCTGTCAGGTTGCGTGGGGATCCGGCGTGAACAGCCCTTTTCAAGTGCAACCACAAATTCTCTATTGAACTGAGGGGTGGGCTTTGACTTGCTCAGTCCAGGACATGCTCCTAGTTTTCTTTAAACCATTTCTGTGAAGCTTCAAGTCATTGTCTTGCTGGAAAATAAACCTAGTTGTAGTTCTCTTACAGACTGATTCAGATTGTCCTCCTATAATATACTCCATTTTACGCTCTACTTTTATGTGCAGTGTTTAGTGTCTGCCAAATACAGCAGCTAATCTGAAGGCAAAAACCTTCATTTAGATCTCATCCAACAACAGAACCTTCTTCCAGTCAACCTCCTGCTTTTGGGAAAAGTGTAGTGGAGATTAAATATGAACTGTCTCCAGCTGCAGCTCTGACTGGTGAAGAAAGGGCAGTAGTTGTGTATGCAAGGTCTTTCCCCATCTCAGTGGAAGCTTTTAACTTAAGTCATGGGTGTCATGGTGGCCTCCCGCAGTAGTCTCCTTGTATGGTCAATCGGTTTGTGAGGACGGCCTGCTCTAGGCAGATACACATGCCACATTCCTTCCATTTTTAGTGATGGTTTTAACTGAACTTAAGGAGACGTGCAGTGAACTGGGAATTATTTGTCTCCGTCCATTGGGTTGTACTTTTCAAAAACTTTTCCCTGAGTTGCGTGGAATGTTCTTTCCTGTTATACTTTTATCAGGAATACACATTAACCAGTGCCTGGACCTCGCAGACACAGGTGTCCTTTTACTGCAATCACTTGAGACACATTCAGTGCACTCAGGTAATCTCAATTTTAATAACTGTGAGACTACAAGCACCAAGTGCCCGGACCCCTGTAAATGGCCACCGAGCTGCACACAGAGGAATTTGTTCTCCACATTTAACCCAATCCGTGCAGTGAAACACACATTTACACACACTAGTGAACACTAGGGGGCGGTGAGCAGTGCCTGGAGCGGTGGGCAGCTCTAGCCACGCCCCCGGGGGGGGCAGTTGTGGGTTAGGTGTCTTGCTCAAAGGCACTTCAGTCATGACCTGCCGGCTCTGGGGATCGAACCAACAACCTCCCGGTTACAGCCCAGTTCCCTCACCTGGATCTACTAAGACAATAAGACCATTCCAAATCATTCTAAATGTACGTACGATCCTCCACATATCCAGAGGATTCTGTTCTGCTGCTCCACAGCCCTGTGATGTGGGGCCTAATACCCTTCTAGCCGACACTTGGAATTTACAGCTGCTGCAGTGTGTCTGATTCTATCTGCAAAGATTTTCTGTGGAGATTTTACAAGCTGTGTGTGCGCAACTTAAAGCCTGATGAGAATAGGTGTTTCATTGCAGTTTACGTGAGAGAAAAGTAAATCTTTTGGATGCTGAGGCGCAGGTTAGTGTTGGGTTAGGTTTAGCACAGAAGGATTTGGTCTTATTCATACAGAGAGACATGGAGATATCCAACAAAGTGTGTGTGTGTGTGTTCTCAGTGAAACTCAACAGGATTCATAAGGTTACACAGTTCATAATTTGACTTCATTTAGAGACTCTTACATCATCCACTTTGATTCTGTGCCCACCACCTCAGCAGCTTTATTGAAAGCCTCCTCCTTGTGTCTGGCCCCTGATTAGGCGCTACATGAAAAGCATTAAATAAATTCAGTAGCAGTGAGTCTTTTTGCATCATAAAATTGACTTGAATTGGAGAAACATTTCAAACTAATTGTCCATTTTCAAGTCCACTCTCACACACATGCCTTCACTGCATTTTTAAAGTGCTCTCTGAATAGTTTCAGACCATGATAGTCCAACCCTCAAACCAAATTATTATCTCAAGGACATTACTCAATTAGCATGCCTCATGAATATTCACAGTTCATCTTCGTAGGTTCGTTCAGTCCCTTGTTGATGGAGCTGATAGTGACCAATTCAGAACGCTATTAGACCACAGCAGGCCCACAAAAAGACCTTGTATTAACGCAAAGTACTAAGTACTGTTCAAATATCTATCGCTGCATTTGCTACGTGCGGCACCGTGGAGCAGCAGGTGGTGTCTCTGTCACAGCTCCAGGGTCCTAGAGGTTGTGGGTTCGAGTCCCGCTCCGGGTGACTGTCTGTGAGGAGTGTGGTGTGTTCTCCCTGTGTCTGCGTGGGTTTCCTCCGTGTGCCTGTCTGTGAGGAGTGTGGTGTGTTCTCCCTGTGTCTGCGTGGGTTTCCTCCGTGTGCCTGTCTGTGAGGAGTGTGGTGTGTTCTCCCTGTGTCTGCGTGGGTTTCCTCCGTGTGCCTGTCTGTGAGGAGTGTGGTGTGTTCTCCCTGTGTCTGCGTGGGTTTCCTCCGTGTGCCTGTCTGTGAGGAGTGTGGTGTGTTCTCCCTGTGTCTGCGTGGGTTTCCTCCGTGTGCCTGTCTGTGAGGAGTGTGGTGTGTTCTCTCTGTGTCTGCGTGGGTTTCCTCCGGGTGACTGTCTGTGAGGAGTGTGGTGTGTTCTCCCTGTGTCTGCGTGGGTTTCCTCCGGGTGCTCCGGTTTCCTCCCACGCTCCAAAAACAGACGTTGGTAGGTGGATTGGAGAGTCAAATGTGTCTGTAGGTCTGAGTGTGTGAGTGAATGTGTGAGTGTGTGTGTGTTGCCCTGTGAAGGACTTGCGCCCAGTGATTGTGTTACAGAAAATGAATGAATGCATTTGCTACATTTCCTAAAGTGGTTATCTGCTCAGTCAAACATTCTTTTTGCTCCACTTCACTACTGTATTCGCATCTTTAGAATACAATGTACGTGTAGATCACAATGAGGTCAGTTACTGATTTTGGAACATTGGTTCTATGTGATAAACACCAATTTAATTCCTCCCAAATGTATTGGAAGGTGCTCCATCACTCCAGAAAACAATGCTCCACTGATCCATGACACATTAGGAAAGATGTACACACATCTATCCCATGCTTGGCATTGAGCATAGTTAGCTTATGATCATTTGCAGTTACTCCAAGTTGTACATGTACTAGTTAATATCGTTAATTATTAATAAGGGTATCTTAGCGTATCTTTGTTTGACTACATGTAATAATTATTTCCCTACCTTGTGCTCAATGTGCTCAGAAGAGAGTCTCTTGGCCTCCAACATGGCCTGAAGCTCGTCGTACCGCACAGGTTTGTATTTGGAGAGGCCCAGTCCATTCTTCATTCTCTGGGTCAGCTTCTCTGGACCGAGTAAAATATACACAGCATTTACACAGTATGCACCTTAACAAAGCCCAAACAAACTGGCCATATCTGAAACAGAACAGAAACTAGTTTAGATGTGAACCCAAAACTAGCCTGTGCACTAGCAATGTAGCCCTCAGCAGGCTTTAATAAAGTGACCAGTGAATACATACCGTTTATAACTGTGGTACAGTATATTGCATCCTGTATTTTGATATAAGGGAACATCTTGCAGTCTAATCACATCCCTATCACCTCAAGAGTGCAGGTTCAATGCTAACTCAGCCGTCCAAGGCTAGCGCTAAAGAGCACAACTTGCCACAATCCTTGGGTAGGTATGGCGCCCCCCTCTCCCTCATCAGTGCCCTAGGTTCTAGCTAGAACAGGGCATCTGTCAGCCGATATGAAATCTCAGGACAGTTGGTGCTCTCTAGCCTGAAAAGAAGTGGCAGACTGGCCTAGCTTCTCATCTTGGAGGAAGCATGTGTTTGGCTACACCATCGCAAGCCTGGTGCCACTGTGTGTGTGTTGAGGGGAGACTTGCTGAAAGGTGAATATGATAGAGACTAATCTTCCACCTCATAAACAGAGTAATAACTGGAAGAAATTAAAAAAATAATAATAATAAATAAATAAATAAATAAAATGGACGTTTTAAAAAAAATTTAACATCTTACAAATTAGGGGTGGGTGATGACGATGTGTTGTCACTTGTCAACAGAAAGTAAACAGAAAGCTATTCCGAGTGCATAGCATCAAGATTTACAGAACACCGAGCGGCTGCATGATTCAGTGCACATTAGAGTTTCAGACTGAACTCCCACACTGCATCGCTGTCGACGCTTTCCTCGGTTATCTGAAGATCGCATGTTTAAAATCTTGACATAGCTGGGAGTCCAAGAGCACATAATTGGACACACTTAATTGGATGAGAGTGATATGTAGGGCATGAAATTTAGAATTTGCTGCACATCTTAGTTTTACCCACAGACTTGACACTACAGTTGGTATAGATTTTCCTGCTTGTCAAAGCCTGAGACGTAATTTCAACAACATAAATATCTTCAGCAGACGCTGTACACAAAAGAGCAGCTCACAGAAGCACAGCACACACTGCGTATAACACCATTGCCGTTATTAGCCCTTCTTTAACTGGAAATAAAACCAACAGCATCTGTGTAGCAGCTAATTAATTTAATGGCGTATCATTAATTAATCAGTGAGAGAAACAAATATAAATGAAAGTGACTCATGACCTAAAGCCACCGCTTTCCTTCAAACGCTTAAATGAACAAAGCTTCTCAGAGTGGGAATGCTGATATAAGATTAGTGTCCTCTCTTATTTATGATCGCTGCACTGGCAGGAATAGAACCTATATCAGCACTCCTACTCGGAGAGGCTTAATACGGGCTCTGATCCAAATAATCAGCTGATTAGTGAGCCTTTTCTAAACTGAACCCTGTGGAAAACTCTGCCAGTTTTTAATTCAAAGTATTAATATATTTGGGACCACAGACATCAACTTGAATACATTTCACTGTAATTTAGGACAAAATACTTTAATAACAGTGCCCACTGGCTTCGATCAGAGTGTGTTTTTAGCTGAACTTGTTTGGTTCTTTACTGAGGAAGAGGACGAAGGTAAAAAAGTCAAGATTATTTCTATGTAATCAACTACGTAACTAATCATTTCTGGCAAGTTATAATTACTAGTGAATGGCCTTTCGTAGCTGGTTAAACCCAGGGTCTCTCAGTAACAGTTGCCATGTTCTGATCCATCTCTCACTAATAGAATAACAAATCTGCTAAGTACAGTGTGTTGCTATTGTTACTGAGAGTGGCACTTTAGCATAAAGATAACACCTTTCAATCTACACTATCAGTGCAGTTTAGAGGAATTTGTTCAGCATGAATTGGCTAGTCACATCTCTAATAAACCCCATTGCAGAACCTCCTCTTGTAAAACTAATCCCAACCAATGATGCTTTAGAACGAGTTGTGCTTTAAAATGCTAAATATCACTGTTAGCAAGTTACGCGCTGCATGCTTTGCCCCCTTTCAGTAATTCCCCCGCAGACCACCACAGAGCAGGCATTGCTTGTGTGGTGGATCATTCTCAGCACTGCAGCGTAAGTGATGAGATGTTCCTGTGTGAGTTTCACTGGTAATAGTGGATCAGACAAAACGGGTAAGTGAAAATAAAATGGACACTAGATAAATATGTCTGGGAGAGAGAGGGATCTCAAGCAGAATGTAGAAAATTCCAGGAGAGGCCTAGTAAATATGGCTTTTGTAATAACGTCACTCTGTCACTCAGCAGCCCCTTTAAACAGACATGCTTTCCACTCTGTGTTACCCATGACAACGGTAGAATAATCACAGCGCTTTCAAAAGGCTCAGCACAGCTGCTTCAGGTCACACATTCACTCAAGAGCGAGCTGGTATGGAATCACCCACACTTCAATATCATTTTCCCTGCTGAAAAGGGAAAGAGTGCGGCCTAAAAGGTGAAGAGAGGTTTGGCTTACCTGTGTCCTCAGCCCGGTGACACACCAGAAATGCACGCAGATCTCTCCCACTCATCTCTCGCTCACCTGTGAACCACCAGCAAAAAGCATTCAAACATGGAACACGAGGGTATAGAGTGAGGGTTTGGTGAAAAGCCACATTTTCCTCCTCCGCTTGAAGCTACGGAGCTAAGAGGCTAACGTAGCTTAGTTACAACATCTACTAAACTGGACAAAAGTATGGAAGAAATCCAGTCTTCAAGATGGCTGCTACTTCTGTTTTTATTGATGCTGCACAATTTACTCCATTTCAAAAATGACACCGTTTGAGTGGTGTGTGTTGTTTCGGCTAAATATGTGAAGTAATGCTACACTGTAGTCTTCAATCGTTTTCTCGTCTTGGTCATTGTCTTGGTCAGGGTCACGTTGGGTTCGGACCCTACCCGGAATCACTGGGCCTCAGGCAGGATCACACCCTGGACAGGGTGCCAGTCCATCACAGGGCAACACACGCTCACTCAGCTTTGGGCATTTTATACTTCGCCAATCCACTTAACAGTGTGTATTTTTGGACTGTGAGAGGAAACCATAGCACCCTGAGGAAACTCACATGGGTGAACACATCACACTCCTTACAGACATGGCCTTTTCCCAACAAAAGAACACTAGCTCTTGTTGGAAACTTGGTGCTATTCAAGGAACTCACCCAGTTTAGTGGAGACGTGTGCACAGCTTGCCGAGTTCTGAGCCATCCTGAGGAGCTTGTAAACAGCGGAGAAAGGTAGCCAATGTGCCTTGTGCTGAACAAAGCCCTCGAAAAAACACAAACTGGACATGTTCCAGTTTTATTTCTATTTGTTTGTTTGTCATGGTGGTGCAGCTGGTAGTGTTACAGTCACACAGCTCCAGGAACCTGGAGGTGGTGGGTTTGAGTCCCGTTACGGGTGACTGTCTGTGAGGAGTGTGGTGTGTTCTCCCTGTGCCTGCGTGGGTTTCCTCCGGGTGACTGTCTGTGAGGAGTGTGGTGTGTTCTCCCTGTGCCTGCGTGGGTTTCCTCCGGGTGACTGTCTGTGAGGAGTGTGGTGTGTTCTCCCTGTGCCTGCGTGGGTTTCCTCCGGGTGACTGTCTGTGAGGAGTGTGGTGTGTTCTCCCTGTGCCTGCGTGGGTTTCCTCCGGGTGACTGTCTGTGAGGAGTGTGGTGTGTTCTCCCTGTGCCTGCGTGGGTTTCCTCCGGGTGACTGTCTGTGAGGAGTGTGGTGTGTTCTCCCTGTGCCTGCGTGGGTTTCCTCCGGGTGACTGTCTGTGAGGAGTGTGGTGTGTTCTCCCTGTGCCTGCGTGGGTTTCCTCCGGGTGACTGTCTGTGAGGAGTGTGGTGTGTTCTCCCTGTGCCTGCGTGGGTTTCCTCCGGGTGACTGTCTGTGAGGAGTGTGGTGTGTTCTCCCTGTGCCTGCGTGGGTTTCCTCCGGGTGACTGTCTGTGAGGAGTGTGGTGTGTTCTCCCTGTGTCTGCGTGGGTTTCCTCCGGGTGACTGTCTGTGAGGAGTGTGGTGTGTTCTCCCTGTGTCTGCGTGAGTTTCCTCCGGGTGACTGTCTGTGAGGAGTGTCGTGTGTTCTCCCTGTGTCTGCGTGAGTTTCCTCTGGGTGACTGTCTGTGAGGAGCGTGGTGTGTTCTGTGTCTGCGTGGGTTTCCTCCAGGCGACTGTCTGTGAGGAGTGTAGTGTGTTCTCCCTGTGTCTGTGTGAGTTTCCTCTGGGTGACTGTCTGTGAGGAGTGTCGTGTGTTCTCCCTGTGTCTGCGTGGGTTTCCTTCGGGTGCTCCGGTTTCCTCCCAAAGTCCAAAAACACACGCTGGTGGGTGGATTGGAGACTCAAAAGTGTCCGTAGATGTGAACGTGTGAGTGAGTGTGTGTTGCCCTGTGAAGGACTGGCGCCCCCTCCAGGGTGTATTACCACCTTGCATCCAATGATTCCAGGTAGTCTCTGGACCCACCGTGACCCTGAACTGGATAAACGGTTACAGATAATGAATGAATGTTTATATAACATGTTATTAACCCATTCAGTTCCACTGTGCGATAACATTTTATTTGAGGCTCTGGGCTCTTTTTGGAGCTGCTTTAGCTTGATGCACCTATGAATGTCACAGTTCACATGCAAAGTTTTCTGATTAGTGAAGTGATATATCAGTGGAAATCTGCAGAACGGTTACAAATAAGGTTCTCACTGGAACCTAAACAGTTTTAACATTGTGAGTGTGAGACAGAGAAACTACCTGTTGGGCCACGGGGCTAGTCCAGTTAAAAATTAACTATGTTGACTACTTTTGTCCCTGAACTAGCACTTAAATCGTGCACATACAGAACTCCTAAAGCAGTGCCACACAAACGACAGGCAAATTAAAGCACTACGACGAGTGGTCAAAGGTTGTGGGATGGAGGTCAGAGTGCCATCCCAAATCCCTTTTCATGTTTGCCACAGTTATAATCAGCTTATTTTAAGGGATTAACATTTACATTGAGGAAGTTAATGGGGAAGCAGTTATCTACTGATTCCACACAAGCAGCATTTTTTCTTTTTTTTTTTTATCCAACTAACGTCAGCATGGGATTATAGAAATTACCTCTGCTTCTGCTGGAAGTGTGTGACAGGTGGGTAAAAACAACAGAACGGCTCTGAAGGGTATATCGTGTCTTCAAGCCATGGTTTGCTGCATCTTGATTGATGCCAGCCACAGAAAACGCTCTGCTGAAATAAAGAAATTCTGTTTCAGATGGTTGCTCACAGCGTTTATGAAATTTTGCCATTACGTCTCAATATGAGCCGAATGTGACAATACGAATGTGATAATAACAAACAGAAGCATTTCATTTTACTCTAAGTGCATTACTGTAGACTGTGCTGCCTCATCTCTCAGTCAAAAACAGACATTAGGTGTTTTCTAACATGGAAATCAATTTTACTCGAAGTAAGAGCTCTGGAGGGAGACAGCGGGGGCACTAATGAATTCATTTGCTGCATTTGATTAGCACTGAGTGGAAGGGATAAGCTATGGTGACATCTCTCTCTCTCTCTCTCTCTCTTTATAGTGTACCAAGTTAATGATTTCATTGCGTGTGTGTGTGTGTGTGTGTGTGTGTGTGTGTGTGTGGCATGCAGTTAGAAGCTAATGATATTCTTTCAGTTGGAAGACAGTGAGTGATGACATATGCCACATATATACAGCTGAGGGTAATTGCTCATTCTGGAAATGGTGAGGGATAATTATTTATGCATTACTCAAGGCCGAGTGACAGAGTGAATAAATGCAGTTTAGACTGCTCTCCAATATTATGCATTTAAATATTAGGATTATGTGGCCAAGAAAATAACCATGTTCTCATATATTACCTTTTGAAAATAAGTTACTCACCAAAAATACTTTTAAACTACATCTGATAACGTTCCTGTTACTGCTACAAAGGGATGACGTCTGTGCGTTTGTATGATTCTGTGGTGCAGTGGGGGGACTGTCCACAAACAGAGCTTTATTCATTCATTCATTCATTCATTCATTATCTGTAACCCTTGTCCAGTTCAGGGTCGCGGTGGGTCCAGAGCCTACGTGGAATCATTGGGCGCAAGGTGGGAATACACCCTGGAGGGGGCACCAGAGCTTTAATAGATGTTTAAATCATTGTTGAGAAACTATTAAAACATGAGATTTACATTCTTTTAAATTTGACCATTATATTTGGGAGATAACAATTAATCCGTCTATGATATAAATCAAATAAAATAATTGTATTTGCACACATCAGTTGTTCACCGGTCGTAGTCACACAGCTCCAGGGACCTGGAGGTTGTGGGTTCGAGTCCCGTTCCGGGTGACTGTCTGTGAGGAGTGTGGTGTGTTCTCTCTGTGTCTGCGTCGGTTTCCTCCGGGTGACTGTCTGTGAGGAGTGTGGTGTGTTCTCTCTGTGTCTGCGTGGGTTTCCTCCGGGTGACTGTCTGTGAGGAGTGTGGTGTGTTCTCCCTGTGTCTGCGTGGGTTTCCTCCAGGTGACTGTCTGTGAGGAGTGTGGTGTGTTCTCTCTGTGTCTGCGTGGGTTTCCTCCGGGTGCTCCGGTTTCCTCCCACAGTCCAAAAACACACGTTGGTAGGTGGATTGGTGACTCCAAAGTGTCCGTAGGTGTGAGTGAATGTGTGTGTGTCTGTGTTGCCCTGTGAAGGACTGGCGCCCCCTCCAGGGTGTATTCCCGCCTTGCGCCCAATGATTCCAGGTAGGCTCTGGACCCACCTGAATTGGATAAGGTTTACAGATAATGAATGAAATACGTGAGGGACTTGGTCCGGTTCATTAGAGGATATTTGGCACCAATTAAAAGTAAAAAACAGAAAATCAAATCTCTGAATTGTTGAAAATCAATGCAAATATTTTTTAAGTATAAATGAAACGTTTGTGCGCTGGTGTATGCTTCTGTAAATACTACTACAGCCCTCCAACACCCATACACACGCTACTTTGACAGTTATTATAAATGAGTATAAATATATGGATCAAAAAGTAAACTTTTTCTGGGGCGGTGTATTTTGGTATCAGTCCATTGTTTTAATATTCAGTAATGTTTGTTATAAACACAAACCTTACAAAATAATCAAGTCCCTCTACTTTGATCTTAAATTAATCACTAAAAAATATTCCTCCTCACTGCCTGGCAAAGAAATATTGCAAACTCTAGCACTGCTGTGTCTGATCCACTCATTCCATGCATTAGATGTAACGCCACACTTCCACTGAGGATTTGTGGATCTATGAACCCATCTCCAATTAAACCTCAGCATATTGAAAGCCTTCTGCAAGTTGAAGGGATTTCTTTATGATGTAAGAAACCCTGGCAGCCTTAGTCTGCTTGTTTGGAACAATGCAGCTTCACAGACGAAATGCTCAGCCACGGCACTGACTGCTTATGTCGCTCATGATACATCTTCCAGTGCAGTTTTTTCTGCAGTGCACCCCTTTTGCAGATGAGAGTATTTTAGATTCCTCCCACAAACATGTCCAGCACTGCAATGCATTCAGATCTGCACTTTATAACTGAAATAAATAAATAACTCAATAAATAGACACATTTCCTTAACAGATTCATTATTCCAAGTGACATGCATTATTTGTCATTCATTTGCCTTGCTGTGCCTCTCTGCAATAGCACCTCGTATCCCCAAGGGGGCGCGCCTCCTACTTTGGGAACCAATAATGTTCCAATGTAGAATCATAACAAGGTAAACACTTGATTTGGGGGTCTTTAATTAGAGCACGGACGTACTATATCTCCATAATCGACTAGTTATTCACTGGGCTGTCTTTAATTCGTATAAAACTTTTAAAGCAAACAATGCAAAGCCAAAAAACAAATAAACAAAAAAACATTAATGCAACACCGATATATAAAGTGGCGTAGCGTTAACTGTCACGTCAATTTAACTTTACATTATGATGTAAACGCTCAACAATATGAAGCTCAATTAAAGAGTGTATGCGTATAATCTATTACCTTTTTTTCAACCTGCTTTCAGCCTCATTGAAGACAGCCAACACCTTCGTGTACAAAATGTAACCAAGGAGACTACTGCGTCCTCGCCATTGGTCCGTTTTTGTAAAGCCTGCATCCAATCACGGCAGAGCTCACCCTGGCTTCGGACCAATGACAGAGCGAGTTGCAAATCTAACTGGTGACGTCACTCGCGGCTCGTATCGCTCCTGAGTGGGAGAGCGGAGTGAAGCGGAGCATGGAGCCGAGTTTGGAGCGCCGCAGCTCGGACGCCGAAGTAGCTCAATAACGTCCACTCAGCCCCGACTTTTCGCGTCTTGCAGCAGGGTTCTGTGATGCCAAACACCGACTAGACACAGAGCGTCCTCCAAAAGGTACGGAGCTACTTTCACAGCTTGTGTTTAAGTGTAAAGAAAAAAAGACACAAACAATGTGAGAGGGAGTGAGTGTTAAGTCTGAGCTGGCGGTGTTCAATTCAGAGCTGAGCGTGTGTAGTTTAGTGTAAAACAAACTTGTGTTTTCTCTTTTTATTTGCTGTTGTGGTCGCCGCAAACGGCTAAGAAGGACTTTAATAACGACTTGGTGTTTCTCTGGTGTGGGAAAACAGAGAAGACAACCACCTTTACTGCCAACCTTTGGAGGGCATATGGGATTTGCTGATTCTGTGGCTGTAGGCTGCGCGCACACTAATGTTAATGCAGTATTAATGTAATGTGGGTTACTTCTCCAAGTTGGAACAAGCGTCACACTCGGCTTAGAGCTTTAATAGCTTTTCTGCACTGTCCTTGAGGAGAACAGGCGACTAAAACGTGCGCGATGGCGAACGAATGTCCAGGTGAGCTTGGTGCAGGAATCCGAGGAATGTGAGGTGAAAAAAAGGAGGCGGGGCTTCCAGTGAAAGGGAGGGGCTTCTGCGGAACGGGCGTGTCTCTTACAGTTTTGTTATTAGTCTGTGTCACTACGTGTCTGGGCAAATGCTTTTATCGTAATAGTTTTTGCAGCTGTACACCGTCCAAAAGTATACAGACACCCTTCCTATGCAGTGATTTACAGCAACTTTAAGGTGCACACATTTGCTGACACAGGTGTTGTCATGGTTCCCACATAGTCAGGAAAACTTGTGAAACCTGAAAATGCATAGTCTACACTTCCAGTCATGGAAAACATCTGGAGAACATGCCAACTGTTAAAATGACCTAGAACTATTAATGATGTGGTGGGGAAGAGTACGGCTGGGTCTTAAAGCCACGGAGAATACGTGTTAGGCTTCGGTTTTCTTGCATAAACCACACGCATTCCACTGCTGATGCCTAGTTTGAGTGTCTGTTTGGATTCGTTGACGTTTAAATGGCGGACCAGTGTGGACAGGTATGGGGATGATGTGTCAGAGCGCCAGCTTCTTGCTACATCCAACATTTCTTTCTAATATTTTAGAGAAACTCATGATCGAAGGATGACTGATTGTGGTTGAGACACATGGCACTGTCCAGTGAATAGAGAGTCGTTTTGGGGAGAGTGACTATGACTGCAGTTGTTTAAAGATGGCCCTTCATGAGCATCAGCTGTTCATAGTTCATAGTTCATGGAAATGATCCACACAGTAACGAGAACGCTGATAGTCCTCACGTTGACATCAGATTGCTTTGGAAAAGCAGCACAGTGCACGGTGACAAGTGTTGACTAGAAGAGTACGAAGCTTCCTGGCATTTGGCCGTGGAGCAGTGGAGTTCCGTCTTACCGTGTGTTTGCAATAGCAGGCGACCAAGTGAGTAGCGTCCGGTCATTTCCTGTGGAAGGACGTGATTAGTAGCTTCACTTCGGCGACAACTCAAGTTGAGATTTCCTCAACTTTGTGCAAATGAGTTTAGACGCAGTGACTTTATAAACGATTGGCTGCGAGAGATTCTTTGAACCAATCGTAGACACAGGGTCCGAAGTTCGGCCGTCTTTACCTCTCTGAACATACCAACCCCCACCATGTGACAACGTGAGCGGGCCTAGACACACCACAGCAAACCTGGGGCGACGTAAACGACTCGTCTCCTGTTGGTGTGAGCGTAGGTTTATACTTTTAAGATCAGTTCGAGGTGCTGTTTTTGATCCAGAACTAATCGTCCAGTATTAGTAACCTCACTGAGACACAGTCTGTGTACAAGCAGTACACAGTGTAAAGCAGTAGTCGTATTCTATACGCCCTTCAAGAGGAACAGAGGCTGTTACTGCAGCACAGTAGGGACACACCCCCCGGTAATGATCTTGATTTCGGAAGAAGCGTGTTTGTGTACGCACACTTTTGAACGTACAGCATGTGTGTGCTAAACTGTGTAGCTGTATGTGTCTGTTTTAAGACGGTTATCACTGTAAACAGGTGATTAGTCTTTCTACCTGTCGATTCTCTTGTCACATCATGTGTGTTTGTTTGACAGCTGTCGTTTCAATGCGTTGTCTTTTGAAGTGTGTTAATGCGCTTAGGTTAATTCCTTTTAAATGCATATAGCACTTCTGAAAGCAATCACTGTCATGTTTGAACAGCACTGATTGAAAATGCATTACTTATTCGCAATGTGAACAGTTCTCTTTTAAATGAATCAGTCTGTTCCTAATGTGTGGCATATTTCTGAGGGCAGTGTTTGGTCGGCTGTCACTGCACGTAAACTGTAGAATGGAATGCCGTACGGACATCTCTGTCTACTCCAGCCTCATCTTGTTTTGCTTTTGGCCTAATTTGCACGACTGCTGCCCTTCCCTGGATTACACACCCTCAATCCACATACACAAAGACAGCTCAATTCATTTTTATACGAATTGCAATTTGTGCCCAAGCAGCTGTCCAGAAATGCAGGTCTAGCCCCTAATTATCTTTCTGAGAGAGACGGCTTCAGCAAAAGCTTCCTAAAAGCATGAGGAGGAGACACTGTGAACATCCAGTTCTCAAACGAGGAACTGTGTGGGTACTCATTAGAAATATCTGAGTAGATAATGATAATTAGTCGTTATTATAAACTCGTGGTGGATTCTAACAGCAGCTGATCATTTGTCATTTTTTTACATTGCAAATCTACTTCAGAATAACACTCATATTACTACTCTACAAGGATGACAATATCGCAACAAGTCAGTTTGTGAACCCTTGGATCTCCTATCCTAGGAATTCCATGATCCACTGTGAGGTATTAGCGCAAAGGTGGAAGAGATTAGAAACAACAGCAACTCGGCCACAAAGTTGGAGTGCAGGGTCAACAAGTGCTCGGGGACACGGCACGTAAAAGACGACAGTGTTCTGCTGACTCGGTATCTACAAAGTTCCAGACCTGCTGTTATAGCTGCAAAGGGGGAACCGACTCCATATTAAGGCCTGTAGATTTAGAACGGGGCGATATAATCATTGTTTTTCTTTCCTGAACGGATACTGGAATCCTGTGCACTTGTGGGGCAGGTGATACTGTTATCCACTACGCTATCTTTTTGAATGAGGAAATGAGGGAAAATTCCCATCACTGGTTAGTCCTTCCACATGTTCATAAAGATACCAGAGTAAAAACCAACCTCGGTTCCCCCTTAACCCCATTAATGACCGTCTAAAACAAAGAACCAGAAAGATCCAGGCTTGAATTGGCGTTGTAGATTGTATTCATCTGTACACAGAGGCAAACCCAATCAGCTGGTTCCTGACAAACCAAAGCGCTCTCACATTTTTAAAGTGACGTATGACTAGGGCTTAACAGCTATCTTTATGCATTTGGTGGAAAATATGATGCACAAGTATAGGCTCCTCCTCCTTCTCCTAAGAAGAATTTGCCAGTGCTTTTTCTAAGTTTTAGACCGTAAAGAAAGCAGTTTTGCACTCACAGTTTTCCAGGATTTGAAACCAAAGACTTTTGCTTCACTCTTCCGTAACTTCATGGATGCCTTGTTTCAAAGTGTGAGGGAAAGGTAAATGTGAAGCTGTGAGATTGCAACTGTGTTTTTTAAGCCTTTGTGTTTCCCCGTGCACCTGGTTCAGCTTATGAAGGACCTGATAAGAAGCTGATGTGTTGAGTCGGTGTGTGGAAGAGAAGCAAAAGCATGAAGCTGTGTAACTCTGTGCTCCTGTGGAACTGATGGGGAGTAACACCGCATTATAAAACGTCTTGTACGCTACAGGCACACAGCCCTGCATTGTCGTGGGGGTTTTTCCTGGTTCTTTTCTGATTCCAACATCGTGGTATGCTTGTGTGCGCGGCTTTTGGCTGCGATGCAGATTCCGTTGCCTAATCTTTCCATTCTGGATGGAAATGAAGCTATAGAAGGAGGGAGGAAGAATTCACGCGTGTGCTGTTCAGGACGTATTCCACACACTGCTGTCAGAAAGGAAGGAAATCCCTGCTGCTGGCAGATTTGTTGCAGATTAGATCTCCCATTCGCATTTTTAAATGAAAGCTTCACTCAGTGTAGTGTGTGGATCACTGAGAGAAAAGGGTTTTTTACTGTATTTTATTGAAGGAAATGGATGTATATTAGACTGTGATGATTCTCGAATTTTAGGGGATGTTATGCTTTTCTAATTACACCACACAATCATTATTACTGTAATCTGTCTTCAGTTGTTATGGTTGTGCTGTATAACCTTTACGGGTGTCACAGTGGAGCAGCAGGTAGTGTCTCTGTCACAGCTCCAGGGTCCCGGAGGTTGTGGGTTCGAGTCCCGTTCGAGTGTGGTGTGTTTTCTCTGTGTCTGCGTGGGTTTTTTCCGGGGGACTGTCTGTGAGGAGTGTGGTGTGTTCTCCCTGTGTCTGCGTGGGTTTTTTCCGGGTGACTGTCTGTGAGGAGTGTGGTGTGTTCTCCCTGTGTCTGCGTGGGTTTCCTCCGGGTGACTGTCTGTGAGGAGTGTGGTGTGTTCTCCCTGTGTCTGCGTGGGTTTCCTCCGGGTGACTGTCTGTGAGGAGTGTGGTGTGTTCTCCCTGTGTCTGTGTGGGTTTCCTCCGGGTGACTGTCTGTGAGGAGTGTGGTGTGTTCTCCCTGTGTCTGCGTGGGTTTCCTCCGGGTGACTGTCTGTGAGGAGTGTGGTGTGTTCTCCCTGTGTCTGCGTGGGTTTCCTCTGGGTGACTGTCTGTGAGGAGTGTGGTGTGTTCTCCCTGTGTCTGCGTGGGTTTCCTCCGGGTGCTCCGGTTTCCTCCTACGCTCCAAAAACACACATTGGTAGGTGATTGGAGACTCAAAAGTGTCCGTAGGTGTGAGTAAATGTGTGAGTGTGTGTCGCCCTGTGAAGGACACTCAACCCTTCCAGGTGTGTTCCTGCCTTGCGCCCAGTGATTCCGGGTAGGCTCCGGACCCACTGCTGCCCTGAACTGGATAAGGGTTTCAGACTATGAATGAATGAATATATAACCTTTTGCTTATAATATATTCATCAAACAGAAGCACAGATTAATTTGCTACAGTTAAAGTTACCTGGCAGGTGTGGGGTGTTCATTAGAGCGATGGGGTGACACAGGGCCAAAAGGAAAAGGGAGGATTTTTTTTCTTTGGTTGTTCTACATTAAAAAACCCATGGCTCTGTATTAACCAGGCTCTGCCAAACGGTTTGTCCCGCCTCTAAATATCACAATCCAATCAGTGTTAGGTTTTGTTTCTTTACAGTCTCTTTTTTGGGCAATTTCAAGACGGTGGAAAATCGCCCCAGACTCCCTTCAAAAACTCTCATGTTAAGGCTCTTTTTCTGAGCTGCAGAGCCTTCAGTTCATCTTCAGTGGGTTCCAGGAGCTCGCCCCAATGTACTTCCGTCATATACAAGGTGAGGCTTGTTCCAAACGGCCCCCTACGATATTCCCTACAATGCTCACTATGTAGTGAAGTATATAGTGATTAGGGCACTGATTAATTTTGGGCACAACCCTGTGCTGGAGCAGCCAGAGCCGTGTAGAGAGAGCAGTTAGCGATCTGTTCAGTACAACTTCCATAAACTTCACAACACTCTTTATTCATGAACTCCTGCTCCTAAAATAACATCTCTGAACACTGAAGAGTGAAAAGTGTGTAGAGTTTTATATGTGAACTTGGATTCTCTTCAAAATATCTGTGAGGGCGACTCAGTGGCAATTTATTAATTAATGAGTTTATTACTTAATTAAAGAAGACCTTTATAATGAACTCCTGGATAAAGCTCTCCACTAACACAGTACAGTGTGTAGATAAAGAGAAAGCTTTATGAATCTAGAGGTTACTGGTGGTATTTCTACACGAGGTGACCATAGAAATAAAACTCTTCAACGTTAGATGACACTGTCAAGTTTTATTCCTGATTAAATTTGTACAGTGCAATGTGGCAGATGTCTAGATCGCTAGCTCTTAATCTGTCCAGTGAACACGTCCGTACTTCCTGAAAAATGACTCACGCTTAATGTAAGTTTTAACTGAAAATGAAATAAATGAAGGCTTTAATGGTGAACTTGTGCGTTATTGTGTGTGAGACTCTGGATGGTTATTCTATTTTTTTTTTCTCAAGAAATAACCTTAGTCCTTTCCTTTCCTCATGAGGAAGTGTATTTTTTTCTTTCTGCTGCATTTACAAAAGCACTGCAGTGTTCCAGTTCCTCCCTCAGATTACAGCAAAAAAAAAAATCCCCCGCAGTTTGGACAGTGCAGATAAGCCGAGGTGGAATTGCGTATTTATCGCAAAATGAACTCAAAAGTTGCCTTGCGCTGCTGCTGACCTTGTGGTTTTGGCTGCGGAGGCATCAGTAACTCGAAAGCTGCTGTGTTGCTTTTGTTTTTCCGTCACAATTGAAATTCACCACTGTAGTGTTTCTTTTTTATTTGTTTAGCTCCGGCTGAGATTTGTGCAAAGACCTGACGGACCACATTAAACGAATTCCTGAAAACGTTGATTCACTATCAAGCTTTCAGTAGCTGGCAGGAGGCCACGTATCACTATGTGAGCGGATCCAGTCGTCTTGGCTGGCGTCCAGTCTTAGACACATCCCGCAGGAAGCCGCTGACCGCGCCACCTTTGGATGGGGTGCGGAAACGTGATCTCGCCGCTTAGCGCTTATTTACGTGGAGGGCTGTATTTTTAGTTTCCTCTGTTATTGTTGTAGTAAACTGACTAGAGTCGTCGTCAATGGCAGTGTAATATGTTGTGGCACATCTGGGTGTAAATCGTGGAATGCGCAGGTCTTTCTGTGCTGCAGATGGGCCATGCTTTTCACTCTGTATGCCATCTAGATGCTGGCATTATATAAGGCTGCCTGTAGGAGACTGTGTCATCGCTCTCTGTCGCTTATAGACAGCTGAGGTCATGTCCATGCCACAAATCATCTCCCGGTGCTGCTGCGGAAGAAGGCGTTTATTTATATCCCTGTCCTCATTATTTCACCAATGGTTTTCATTCACTTTGTGGACAGATATTGTCACAGATTTGTACTTAGTTCGACGAGTGTTGAATTGTGTGGGTTGTACCTTTTTTTTCATGGCGAGGTTCATAGTCCCTCTCTCTCTCTGAGGAGTGTGAGAGAGAGATGACTTCCTCATGATACACATTACCCCAGTACACCTCCCCACAGCTGACTCTACTTGTGTTTTTGGAATTCAGCTAATTTTGCACATTTCTCTTTCTCCTGACAAACAGTGACTGAGAGTAGTCACAGAAAAAAAAAGTCAGATACAGAAGGTTCTTTGTGTGGTTGCTCTGTGCCTGTGAGGGCTCACCGAGTGCTTTCAGAAGCACATTCGCACAAACTGAGGGAGTAGGAGCTTTGGGTTAATGCTAACGTCAGATTTCAATACATCATGTAAATTATGAATTGTATTGTATTGTATTTTATTGTATTTCTCAAGTGCATTGCTCTACACTAGCCAGGTTTTTTTTCTCTTTTGCCTTAAACACAAATTAATGCCGCGTCTTGTCTTTGTTCTGCTATTGTTAGCAGGATTTATTATTCTCCCTAACAGAATACAACATTGTTTTTTCTATAAAAGCACAAGCGCTATTATTCAGCATGGGATTTGAGTCCGAATGGAGCGTGGTACTTGTTTGTACCCGTCTCTTTTGTTATCTTGGATTGGTGTGAATGTTCAGCAGTGCGCTGATGCCAGCTTATATCTAACAAGAACTGACATCAGTAGAACAGTCCTCAGCATCCCGCCCCCTCGGTGGGTTCTTCTAGCCTCATGCCCTCGAACCCTTCTCTGCTCCCCGTTGTGTGCCACCGTTCATCACCAGTTCAGGAACAACACAAGTGCTATTTTCATGTGATCTTCTCTGGTCTGTTTTGGCTTTAAGTGAATAATGTAGTTTGGTAATGCACGTCTGATATGTTTACTTTGTATTTCTCTCTTTCTGGGTGTTAGCATTGACGCTTGTATCTGGTCTTATCTCGGTTCACAGGTATTTGGACCTATTTGAACTCGCTAGGGTTGCACTGTGTGTGCATGACACAGCACTTTTTCTACATTACTCTGCTAAATGCTACAAATGTAAATGTATTTCCCGTTCCCTTTAGTGTAATGAGCTTATTCATCCAAGATTAGTGTGATATTTAAATTTGAGTAACTTTGCTGGAGCTACAAAGCTAATAGCGCTAACAACTAGCAAGCGGTTTAGAATTGTCAGAATATGTACAAACTTCCCATAACACATTAAATAGATTTACATGTGTGGTTTATTTAATTTAATTATTTTAGATACAAGTATTGTTACATCACAAGCTACAAACTATACACTACACACTATATCTACAAACTAAACCAGGCCCTGTTTGGACGGGAGTAGTTTTACATGGAGAGCTGGGGTAATGTAATTCTTCCACTAGGGGTCAGTTTATGGTGGATTCGCACTGGATGAGAAATCGCAGTGAAAATAAGAGCTGCGAGGGGCTTCTCGATTCACTCACTGCCGTCACACAGTGTGGATCAGACACAGCAGAGCTACTGGAGTTTTTAGACGGTCACAGCTGTTCTGAGATCAGCTCTCCCACCAAAATCAAACAGCCCTCAACAACTTTATCTTCACACAGTCCTTCATAACAGATAACGGACGTGGTAAAATTTTACTAATCCTTCACACAGTTATTATTTCTGATTTTATAAACAGTTAGATGGCAACGACACGTTCATAACACACCTAGAGGCGGCTGAGCTTTTACGTAAACCGTATATTTCACCACTGAATGCCTCCTTCAGTTCCTTCGCACTCGGGAAACCCACAAAAACTCCTTTTCTCTGGGAATTGACACAATATTCCCCCACATTTCAATTCTGCTGGGATTAATAACCTGAGGTAGTTTTTACTGCTCGTTTTGCAGTAGGTAAAAGGCTTAGGAACTTTTCCTGAAACGGGAGCTTGCACTCTGGAACATGATTGAAGTAGCCTATTCGCACAGGATTAAAGCTACTGAGAGACTGAGGTAATAATTACTTTACCACACGGTGAAGGACTGGCGCCCCCTCCAGGGTGTGTACCAGCCTTGCGCCCAGTGATTCCAGGTAGGCTCCGGACCCACCGCGACCCTGAACTCGATAAGGGTTACAGACAATGAATGAATAATTACCCCCACGTTCCATAGGTAAAACCAATCCCGTCTGAATAGGGCTAATGACAGTGAAACTAACACTAATACACAAACGGTTAGGATTTTACAAACCCACCCGAGCAGCAGTTAATCAAGGACGCTTATTTATTTCGCTCATGCTCACAGCAGATCACTGTAATGAACTGTACTCAGTTTCTCTGAAACAAATTACCTTGCAGAAGGGAAGGAATGTTTATATTTATTGCACTCTGAGGTATGAATGCATTATCACTCTCAGAGATGCAAGTAAAAACTTTCTTTTGGTGTAGATTTGAACGGTTTAGTCATTGGCTGATGTCTCAGTGTATGGCAGTGTTTTCTGTGAATTCTGTCACTTCCACTATTTCAGAAAATCTAAAGAAATTTGCCAGAGCCCTGTTTTGAGCATCAGTTATTCATCATCATTTAAAGACACTTCAGTCCTAGATTTATTTATTTTTTTTTTTTTTTTTTTGCTCTTTTCCTCCTCAGACACTGGGGCAACAGTCTTTGGGGCAGTAGGCTGTTCTCCGAGGGAAACCACAAGTAGCAGAGCGCAGAAATTCTTTGTGGAGTGTGTAATATATTCCTCTTTTATCGCTCTGGATTTCCTGGGAAGTGATCTGACGGTGAACTGAAAACATATTTTTGTTTTGAAAACGGTTGCAGGAAGGATGTTCATATCCTAGAAGTTTTTTTATTTTTATGCACTGTTTCTGTGGTGTTGTGAGCCCAAAGACGTGGGTGAAAATAAGCGTTCAGTTACTGACTGTGTACTTATTGGTGACAGCTTTAAAAATGTACAAAAAAAGTACATTAAAAAAGCCCTGGGGCCCTGGTTCTGACCAGAAATAAGGACAGAAGTGATCTCACATATAATTTACCTTCAATCTTCAGAATAATTTAAGGGAAGACTAATCTGCAGTGGTTCGTTTTATTTTGAAGTAAAACGTGAAGCCAGAAACATCCAGCCATTTCCAGAAAAGCCCTGAGTAATGGTCGATAATGAGTGAGTAAATATTCTTCAAACTTCTTCAGTCCCTTAAGATTGGAACTGACTTGTTATCATTAAAGCAGTTTAAAGGCACATAAAGCACATAAAGCACATAAAGGCACAGTCTGCCAAAAATTTGCATTTCATTTACTGCTTGTTATTTATTATTATGAAACGAATCAACAGCCTCTCTCCAAGCATCCGCTCTGAGGTCTTTGTAGTCTTTCCTTCTCTCTGTCTTTACCCCACAGACCTTCACTTTAGAGACCAGTACAGTGTAGGGTAGAGTAGTGTAGGGTAGAACTTGGCACGTTTGTAAAAGCTGGGTTTGGATTTTAGTCGGTTCCCCTTTCAGCTGATAATATCGTCATATTTTTAAAAATGATTTAAAAAAAATCAGTATCTTGATAATGGTGGGCGGCACGGTGGTGCAGCAGGTAGTGTCGCAGTCACACAGCTCCAGGGTCCTGGAGGTTGTGGGTTCGATTCCCGCTCCGGGTGACTGTCTGTGAGGAGTGTGGTGTGTTCTCCCTGTGTCTGCGTGGGTTTCCTCCGGGTGCTCCGGTTTCCTCCCACAGTCCAAAAACACACGTTGGTAGGTGGATTGGCGACTCAAAAGTGTCCGTAGGTGTGTGTGAATGTGTGTGTGTGTTTCTCTGTGTTGCCCTGTGAAGGACTGGCGCCCCCTCCAGGGTGTATTCCCGCCTTGCGCCCAATGATTCCAGGTAGGCTCTGGACCCACCGCGACCCTGAATTGGATAAGGGTTACAGATAATGAATGAATGCAAGTATCGTGATAATGGTGATATTATGAATTGTTTGCACAGTGACTCATCACAGCAACTATTCTGTGTTTGTGTTGTTTACTGTGAAACTTAAGGTTACGTTTTGTAGAATTGTTTCTTTTTGCTGTTTACACACACACTACATTTTCTGCACTTTGTGTTCAGTGGTAGATTTTTATTCGACGTTATTTATTTTATAAAAAAAACAGAACCTTGGTACATTACTGTTGTTTACAAAATAAGTGAATGTTCACTGATTTCTTTTGTCTTTTCTTTATTTTGAATATTTAAAACATTTTAGTAAAATAAAACTTTAAAATGAATAAAACCATTAATATATATTTAATAGATTTAATTTAACATGATTCATATTAATTTAAGATTTATTGTGTTGCATTAGTGTGTGTTTGTTTTGTATCAACAATAATATCGTTATTGCCAAAGCACCCTGAAATATCGTGATATAATTTTAGGGTCATATCGCCCACCCCTAATGGACTAAATGTTCTTAACACCTTTAACTCTCCACAGCCTCAGCAAGAGATTTCACTGTATGAGTATTTATCATTTCAGGATTGATTTTTTTTTTTTTTTTTTATGAGTGGATAATTTTCGTTGTGTATTTATTTCTTTATTTATTTATTTATAAATACAAACACGCTCCAGTAAATATACAGTAGCTTGTGTCTTTGCTTGTTTTCACGTGTGTAGTACAGTTATCTAACTCTTATTTGTCTCATGGGTGACTATTCAGACTCAGAACCAGGTCTAAACCCAGACTTCGTCCAGCTCACACTTTACACCACACACAGGACGGTTAAGTGCTTTCACCGCACAGAATTTTCACTTGTCACTACATAGTTGCACATTCAGATGCACATTATATTCTTTAATCCTTGTCTCTATGCCATAAGCACAGCTCAGTTTTTTTATACTGTTTTTATACATTTTGTAGTTGTACAGTTTTAGCTTTAATTCTTTTTAGTTTAGTTTTATTTAATGTCTATTTTATTCTATTTCTTGAACGATTATTTTTGTTAATGAGTGTGTGGACAGTCTTCAAAGCATTTCACAAGCTGTACCGTGTAAAACGATGTATGCGACAAATAAACTTTGACTTTGATTTGTCTGTGGAGAGGAATTGGACACCCTTTTATTTCTTTGATCTGCGACATAACCACTTTCCCATTGGAAATACTTGCCCTTGATCCAAGATGGCGGCTGTGTTCTGAACATATCCTAAACGATAGGGTCCTCCCCCTGTACTTGCTGGGGTGTGCAGATAGAAGGCTGCCCTGTGACTTTTGACTCACCCTGTACATATGTGAAAACAGTGTAATAGCGGTTTTGCGTTTCGTTTTGGCACGTATTCTTCACGTTAGTGTGGAAAAATAATGACGTCCATAGATTGCCTTTCACATTGTTGTGTTACAGTGATTGCTTTTCACATTCTCCATAGTTGGCCTTTCAGATTATCACCAAAATAACAGGTGGATGGGTTGGTCGTTAGTATTGATCGTGACATCCGTAGTGATGTGTATTAATAACTTATTGAGCGTTGAGGGAACACAGCTCTTTGGCTGTAGTACTTTAATTTTGCATGTGCTGAAGATGTATGTATTCCTTGTTCAAACCTCCTTGTGTTCCTGTGCGGTTATGACTTATTGAAACGAGAGGGTGAGTGAGTGTGTGTTCACGTGAGCCCATGAGTGTGCCGTGGCATTTGGAGTTATCGAGGCATTATTTATGAGCAGCGCCGCTCGCTGATCACACTGTGCGTGGATTCTTTAGTTGGCTCCTGGTTGGCAGGATGTAGCTGAGAACACAAAACTGTGTCAGCGCTTTGGGAGATTAGACTCACAAAGGGTTTTGTTCGGCAGATGGACTTCCACAGAGACGTCCCGCAGAATGGGTGAAGCACAGGGCGCTATTACGGCCAAACCGCTGGTGAGAACAGTGGTCGATTTTCAAAAAAAGTAAGAGAGGACCTTATTATAGAGTGTGGATAACTTCAAACTACCGCTACAGGCCCGGGCTCTTTGGGCCAGCAGAGTCTTAGGTGGTATGCATGGCAACATGGTAAATATTTCAGCTGGGTCGGCTCGCCGCTGTTTGAGGCCGTTCCCTGCTTACGAAGCCGAAGGAGGAAAGAGCCGTAGGGGACAGGGCTGTCTTGCTGCTGTGCTTCTTCAGTAATGACAAAAACCTCCAGAGAGTTCCTGTGCGGTTGAAGAACACTGGACTGTCCTCATGACATGCTTTGACATGGCATGATGAGTGGACGGTTTTCATGCATGATGTCATACGCCCGTAAGTATCAGATTTTCAGCTGTGGTAGTTTTAAACTGTCATCTGGGGAACTGCAGCGCTGTAATAAGACCGAGTGGGTGGCAGTGTTGGGAAAATGGTACATTTCTTGTATTAGGTCTTCATCAGTATGTTCTTACTTTAATAAATGTTCAGTTTCCACATCGTGAAAGAAGGTGAGCCGCGTGAGCCATGGTTTATTTTCTGCTCAAAACTCCAACAAAGCATGAAGGCTGTTGTCACTTAGATTCTCAGGACAGTGTCGTCTTACGCTACAATGTCGTGGGGCTTTAAAAACCCCACCACTCTGGTGTGCTGTTATCCCCTAACCCTCGTTGTCAAACTGCATTTTGGATGTTGGGTCTGGCCACGAACTCCGTGTTAGTTCAGTTGGTTTTATGTTAATGGCTGCTGCTTATTCTTCAAACATAATTGTGTACTCTTTGTAGTAGCTTTGAGGCTTTAATGAAACCAGGCCTGTGGTTTTGGAGAAATCATCCATGTCTTTTGGATGTCTTCCACCTCAAACTCTAAGGGAAGGGAAAAGAAGTGGAAAAAGGGAGAAAATGTTCGGAGTCCTTGAATAACCTATAATTTGCTGACATTTAGCAGAGTGTAAACTCAGCAATGGCCATAACGCTAACAGTAATAACGTAAGACTGAACCCTGTTTAACTCTCAGCTCCTATTACTAAATATTCCTTCAGGGGGAAAAAGCTCCACACACTCTCTGTAAGCACAGCTGCTCTGTTCAGAGTTTTTTTTTAAATGAGCAGTACTTCTTCTAGGTGAGGGATTGAAGTAAGAGATACCTGTCAAATACAAGTTGGCAACAATGTTTCATCTTGATGGGAGTTCAAGCTTGGATGAAGTTGGTCCTGACATCATCGCTTCCTTTTTAAAACCTCATTCCTCTCCTTTTTTCCCCTCAGAGCTTTGAAGCCAGTTAACCAGTGTTCGCATACTTCCAGAACGATTAGACTTTTGGATTGCGCCATCGTTCAGGCGTGCCCAGTGTAGGTCAGTGGTTCTGGCTTGTTCTTTTCATCCGGTTCCATCATCTCCACTGGTTTTGTCATTCTGTTTGAACTCTACTTCATTCGATGTGGGCGTGACGACACGTCCATCATCCTGGTCTTTCTTAGGCGTCTTCGTAGCAGGAGAAAAGCGAGACAGAGGAATCAGTGCAGTGGCGTGTTTTGACCGGAAAATCAAACACACCACAGAGAAGATGAAGTGGGTGCATGGAGCAGCACCACCCTGAGAAGATGAGTTTCATCATGAGGGATCAGATAAACATCACACACACTCTGTGTTCTGGTAAATGGGTTTTAGAGAGCTGCTCAGCTGAGAGTTTTTTTCTCCTCTCTTTAAAATAATGACCCCCACGTAGATCCTGTGTTAGCTGTTAGCTTATACCCGTGCTTCTGTGGTTTCTCCCACAACTTCCTGTAACATAGACTCTTCCACTTCAGGTCCTATTTATACCTACTGGTGTATTTTAACTCTTTAAAATGAAGGTTCTGGTCAGCAGGAAGTTACGGTTGTTTACAAAATAAGCAAATATTTACACATTTATTTGTTGTTTCTTCTGAATTTTTGAAATTGTTGGATTTGTACTAAAATAAAATGTAATTAAATATAATTTAAATATATTAATATTCATTCATTCATTATCTGTAACCCTTATCCAGTTCAGGGTCGCGGTGGGTACAGAGCCTACCTGGAATCATTGGGCGCAAGGTGGGAACACACCCTGGAGGGCGCATATATATTATTAAATTAATACATTTAATACAATTTTTTTGTTGCAATAGTGTTTTCTTGGAATTAATAAAATTTTCAGTATTTTTCATATCACTAAGAATATCATTATCGCCAGAAAACCCTAAAATAATATTGTGATATTATTTTAAGGCCGTATCACCCACATCTTGTGTAGTACACACAATGCAGTGTAGAAGAAGATGTTTGTGATTCAGCCCCTACTGGTGTGGAGGTGTAATTGCAGAGAGGCGCAGACACAAACGCAGAAGTGTAAACGCGTGCAGTGGTGTAGGGCACTTGCGCAGTCTGCGGCCTAGGCTCTGGGTCGAGTCAATGCAGAAGTATGAATCGGCCTTTATTATTGCCGTGGTCCCTAGTGGTTACTGGTGGTATTGCTGCGTGAGGCGAGCAGGAAAAACAAAGTTCAACATTGTGAGTGTATCAAGTCAATTTTCCTGATGAATTTGTACGCAGCTCCTAATTTAATCTGCGGGTCACATCAGAGATTTGATAGGAGCCGGAGGAGGTGTTGCCGTCTGATTGTCGCAATCGTACTTATTTGTTTTTTATTGTAACATTTAACGGACGATTGTTTTCCACAATTCTAATACTTTTTAAGATCTCAATTCCACATGCCTCCAATGCCACGTGTCTGCGTGGGTTTCCTCCGGGTGACTGTCTGTGAGGAGTGTAGCGTGTTCTCCCTGTGTCTGCGTGGGTTTCCTCCGGGTGACTGTCTGTGAGGAGTGTAGCGTGTTCTCCCTGTGTCTGTGTGGAGTGTGGTGTGTTCTCCCTGTGTCTGCGTGGGTTTCCTCCGGGTGACTGTCGGTGTGGAGTGTGGTGTGTTCTCCCTGTGTCTGCGTGGGTTTCCTCCGGGTGACTGTCTGTGAGGAGTGTGGTGTGTTCTCCCTGTGTCTGCGTGGGTTTCCTCCGGGTGACTGTCTGTGAGGAGTGTGGTGTGTTCTCCCTGTGTCTGCGTGGGTTTCCTCTGGGTGACTGTCGGTGTGGAGTGTGGTGTGTTCTCCCTGTGTCTGCGTGGGTTTCCTCCGGGTGACTGTCTGTGAGGAGTGTGGTGTGTTCTCCCTGTGTCTGCGTGGGTTTCCTCCGGGTGACTGTCTGTGAGGAGTGTGGTGTGTTCTCCCTGTGTCTGCGTGGGTTTCCTCCGGGTGACTGTCTGTGAGGAGTGTAGCGTGTTCTCCCTGTGTCTGTGTGGAGTGTGGTGTGTTCTCCCTGTGTCTGCGTGGGTTTCCTCCGGGTGACTGTCGGTGTGGAGTGTGGTGTGTTCTCCCTGTGTCTGCGTGGGTTTCCTCCGGGTGACTGTCTGTGAGGAGTGTGGTGTGTTCTCCCTGTGTCTGCGTGGGTTTCCTCCGGGTGACTGTCTGTGAGGAGTGTGGTGTGTTCTCCCTGTGTCTGCGTGGGTTTCCTCCGGGTGACTGTCGGTGTGGAGTGTGGTGTGTTCTCCCTGTGTCTGCGTGGGTTTCCTCCGGGTGACTGTCTGTGAGGAGTGTGGTGTGTTCTCCCTGTGTCTGCGTGGGTTTCCTCCGGGTGACTGTCTGTGAGGAGTGTGGTGTGTTCTCCCTGTGTCTGCGTGGGTTTCCTCCGGGTGACTGTCTGTGAGGAGTGTGGTGTGTTCTCCCTGTGTCTGCGTGGGTTTCCTCTGGGTGACTGTCGGTGTGGAGTGTGGTGTGTTCTCCCTGTGTCTGCGTGGGTTTCCTCCGGGTGACTGTCTGTGAGGAGTGTATCAAGTCAATTTTCCTGATGAATTTGTAAACAGCTCCTAATTTAATCTGCGGATCACATCAGAGATTTGATAGGAGCCGTCACTGCACTGAGGTGTTGCCGTCTGATTGTCACAATTGTACTTATTTGTTTTTTATTGTAACATTTAATGGACAATTGTTTTCCACAATTCTAATATTTTTGAAGATCTCAATTCCAAATGCCTCCAATGATATGGTGTCACTGGTTTTAAACGTGTTGTCCAGAGGCCTAATAACACCTTAAAACCGTCTGAGACAGTGCAGGCTCACCCCCTAGGTATCATTTAGGTCAGGTGTTGTGATAAAATGCGATGTTCTTCATGCGCTCTGACAGGCAGCCTTTTACAGACACTCTGAAATGTGTTATCACTCCCATCACTGTTATGTTATCAGACCATCCAGTTTCTCTTGAGCACCTCTTGCGACACTCTGAAACACTGTGAGGTCGCACTCTAAAAGCAGCTGTGGGCCTCAGGGACTCGATAAAAGTGCAAGTGACCTTTTGTTTACTGACCCTGACTATAGCATGGTGCTAACAGAGCTTCAGATAGTGCAACGGTTTGGACAGCTGCCATTTTCATCAGAAACTAATTTTCCTTTTTTTCCACTTGACTTCTTACGTTTGGGTCCTCGGGCGAACAGAATGCCGCGGTTTGTTTATGTTTCATTTATTTTCATGAGCCCCTCGAAGGTATGCTTCGACGAAAGGCTAATCTGTTTATCTTGCTCAAGAAGCATGGTATCAAGAGCCTATGTCTCTCTCTCTTTTACATGATTTAATCTGCTGCTTCTTGTTAATCGCTGAGGCTCTTCATGACCGACATTGGCTTTTTGGGTGTCAGACAGTTTTCCCAGTGACGGCAGGACGGAAACTTGCTTTGCTGTTCTGCTCGACCCAAGAAAGCTAATGAGTTCCTGTTATTTAACTTTGAAAAGGAAATGGAGTGTGTGTTTGTGTAGGTTGTATGCTTACATTTTTAATCACGGCCCAGATTTAGTCACAGAGCCTTCCCCTTCTTTAACACAGTGCGACCAGGCTCTGTGTTTGGTGGAGGGGGGTGAAGGCTAGCGCTTGTTCCCATCAAGGTACATGTCTGTGAGGAGTGTGGTGTGTTCTCCCTGTGTCTGCGTTGGTTTCCT
>NC_089811.1:37612221-37674721 GCF_029633855.1 Hoplias malabaricus | reverse complement strand
GGTTCCTGGAGCTGTGTAATTGCTGCGCCACATTTTTTAAAATTGCCTCGAGTTTATTCACTCCCCCAAGATATGAGTATGTCATTAAGAGGTTAAAAACCAGCCTGAATCGTGATAAAATCAAGTGTGATCCTGCAAAAAAAAAAAATTAAAAAAATAAATCGTGATAATGTGTTTTTGCCATATCACGCACCCCTACCATCACATGAGGAGGTGGAGGCACAGGAAAACAAACTGCTGTAAGATCCTCCTGTTCTCTCTCTCTCTCTCTCTTCTGTCTCTCTCTTTCTTTCTTTCTCTCTCTCTCTTCTTCTCTCTATCTCGCTCTCTCTCTCTGTCTGTTGTTTATCAGTGGAGGTGGATTGAGAGTTTGTCTGTGCTGGTCTTGGGGCAGCAGGTCTTTTGCCTGAAGGCTGATGTGTCACTGTGGCTCGTTTGTGTTGTCCATCTCGGCCTCGTCGCAGGGGTCCCGGGCCGTCACCTACAGCTCAGTCCGGTCCTTTCTCCTGGGGACCAGGGTCAGTGTTATAACCCTTGCTGGTGAAGATTAGTGTTTTTCTTTTTTTTTTTTTTTTTAAACCAAATCAAATGTTTTTAATCTTGACTGCGCACAATCATCGTGACAAACCTGCCATTAGTGTGAACGCCTCCTGCCCTGAAATATAGCAGCGGCTGACCCTCTGTTCACAATGTAATCTGACTACACTCATTATGGGCACATGGCTAATGGATATACATTCAGTGTGGGATGTGTATAATTAGATATATATTCAAAAATGATTGGAAAAATGTACTTATATTTTCACACATCTGTAAAAAACAAGCCCAAATCTGTGTGTGCTCAATTGCTAGCGGTAAACTAGTTTAGTGCTAATTCAATCCTAATCTAATATCACTCAGGACTAATGTAGAAATTGATAAAGCAGTAGTGAAGACTAGATACATGTGGCCTTATTGATGTCATTATCTAATAAAATGAAGTGTGATAGAACATGTATACACAGTTAGAGTATTAATTTTATTCATGCTTGAGCGCTAGTTCCTGTCACAGGTGCCTCATTTTAAATTCCTGTGTGATGAACTTATGGCTTGTGCCGTATTGACAAAAGACTTGTGCTAAGCTAATGCTACCACTGCTACTTAGAGACAGATCGATCACTCAGAGCCAGTCACTCCGGCTCCTGTTCTAATGAGAGAGGAAAGAGAGAGCGTTAGAGACAGAGTTGCTGAGCAGGCAGGGTAATTCACTGGGAGAGAGACAGCCGCATTGTGCCGCTCCAACATGTCCAATATTGGGCCGATTGTCATGCAAATTCCCAACCGGCGTTTGATTTGAGGGAGCGTAAGGCAGCGCCACGCTTCAGTTCCCACCGCAATCTGATAAGCCACCGATGTGACGTACAGACGGAGAGATGAGAGCTGAATGGAGTGCCGCAGCTATTAAACTGAACCATAAGGCATATATGCAGCTCACATTTTTTTTAAATTCCAGTTTGTGATGTCAGATATGTCTTTGCATGTCCTGTAAGCAGAAAGAAACACGGGAAAATCAAGGTTGTTGGCTTGGTCTCTGTTTCCATAGAGGAGCTGTGATTGAAACCTGTTCAACTGAACACACAAAGGGCTGCTGTGCAGAACTCTAACTGGACCTGAAGTTGTAAACAGAGCTGTGTCAGACCCAGCCCATAGCGAGTTATGAATCGGAGCCTGACTGCTGGCCAAAACCTCAACCCGAGTGAAGGCCAGATGTAGCCCAGCAACAGAGACAGCACAAGTGAAACGTACAAGTAAAATCTCTCCAGGATTTAACTCTAACTGCCTCTGAGGGGTCAGAGCAGCTGAAAAGAAAATTCTGGATTCTGGACCTGCTTTAAACACCTCTGCTCAGCCAATAACCGTGAGACTAAATGTAAAACCCAAAACCGACACACTGAGTTCGGTGAAACACTGTCTTAAAGGAACATTTGTCATTTTCGCTTCTGGGCTTCTCCTAAAGTTGCAGAGTGTGTTTCACATTTACAGCATTGTTTCATCCCCTACATAGTGTCATTTCTGCAGTGCTGAGCCAACACAGAGGCCCTGTTCTCCCTATTACAGGTCGATGAAGTACCACAGTGGTTTGGTTTGGTTAAAAGTACAACCTCATGTTGCTTTAACTTAACTGTAGGCCGGCAAAGTTCTGTCTGAATCCACCTTAAATTAATTACATTCAAAGTCCAACAAATTCACTCTGAATTTAACCACAAGGAAATGAAATAAAAGTTACAGCTGTCTTCGTATCATCAGCTAGGTCCAACATAGTGAACGTCAAACAAGACGTCTGTGAGAAACCAGGATGTGACCTGAAACTGGCAAATGTGTCAGAAATGAAACTCTACAGCAGTAGTTTAGTTCAGTATCTTTGGTGCAAATCTGTCGAGCTCTGCTATTTTCACTGCTTCTGTTTTGGCTTCTGTAACAGCGCATTGTGATTTGACTAATTATCGTTCATAACCTGAAGGTAATTGCTGTGTTATATTTGTCTTTTGCTTCGTCCTTTTCTTTATAACATTTACATTGTGTTGGAGTGTCGTTTGGCATCAGAGTAAAATATGTGAGGCTTTATGCGAGTCCCAGCCTGCATCTGTTTACACAGCAAATATTGGATCAGGAATTCTTTAAAGACCTGCATTCTTTGCTGAATCCGAGCCTTTAAATGAGTGCTTTCACTCTGAAACGCAAATGCAGCAAAAAGGGACTAAAATTGGTTACTGCAGTCTCCTACGGCTCGCCAGGCTCCAGCCGAAGTCCTTTCATTATTAGCGTTTTGTAATGACATGATTTCTTTAAAGTTAGCGCTCTCATTTCACTTATGTTAGTCATTCAGTTCGGCAGCTAATCGTTAAGGCGTTTTAAGAGTTTGATTAAAAGAACGTTTCAACAAGAAGCACATGTTTTCCCTTCGTCCCGAATGTAGGTGACCAGCCAGACTGGTTTGCTGCCTGTAGTTCAGTTCTATAGATTTGCATTTTAACCGTGACACTGACGACAAAGCTGAAGAACACCAGACGTTGTGCTGCTTGGTCGAAATCATCGAGGTTAACAGTGTTTCAGGAGAGAGAGATGAGACTAATCTGAGAGTTGCAGGGGTGGTACGTGTCTGGGAGTGTCAACAGCATTGCTTTAGAATAAATGAAGTCTGGCAAAATCGCCACAAACCACAGCCCAAATTTCACAAGCGCTTAACGAAGCGGCCCTGACTTGCGTAACAGAGAAAAAAGCACCCGCCTGAAGCCAGATTTATTGCCCGGTGCGTGTCAGTGACCTGATTCAGAGCCTTTCTGAAGGAGTGCCTTATTGATGAAGGGTGTGTGTGCAGTGATATGAGGAGGAAATGACTGTTGTCCTCCTCCAGGTAGAGTAGATGAGTCTTCTTCCTCTGGTGAAGGTGGTTTTGGCCAAACCCTGCCCACAGACAGGTCTTAACAGTGGCTGGAGTGTGAGGAGTGTACAGTGTGGTTTTGCTGTTGCGATGGTACAAGCTCTGGTAAAGGTTCCTGAGGGTCTCCACCCGTCCAGAACCCTGCAGCTCGTGCAGGAAGGAAAGAGAGGGAGCGTTCGTTCTCTTCACTCACAGCTCCTCACCTCCCTCGTCCGCTGTAAGCTCACAGCAGGTAGGCGCTCTGATCTTCGTGGCCGGTGTCAGGTGGGGTCGAGTTGGGCTGTTGCTCGTTTGTGTAAAGTAACCCACAGCTCACACAGTTTTGAATGTGAATGGTGATGTTATTGGGGGGGTTTTCTACACTTTTTCATGCTTTTGCACTAAGGCTGTGTAGGTGTTACCTGGGTGGGTTTAGTTTAGTGGCATTTATTTAAACCAAATGTTCATTGCTGCTACAGCTTCTGAATACTTTCTTGGTCCGTGGCTGTCAGGACAAATCCAAAGCCATTATGAGTTCACACACACACAGATCATAGAAAGATTTAGGAGTTTAAAGGGTTTGGGGTCTGTTCTCAAATGGTAAGGGACTTTGAGAGCGTGGCTGTTGAACAATAGATAAAACATTTAGAAATGCGTCAATAAGCTGCTTGAGGTACTGCATTTCTGTTATCTTACAGCAGGTAAAATAATGAGAGTGCGCTCTAATTTGAGCTTGACATATCACCTCTGACAAGTCACTAAAATGCATAGCCTTGAGTGGTTTATGGTTCTGTAAATAGTCTATAATTTAATAAAGGGCCAGTTTAATGCCTTAGACCCCTGAGGCTGGGAGTCTTACAGTGCTTTTCCACTACATGGAACCTACTCTTCTCTGCTCGACTCGGCTGTACTCTTTTAAATGGAAGACTGGCCGCAGGAGGCTCCTGATCCCACGCCTTGAGACCAGTTATTCGCCCTTCATTCCCAGTATCTGCTTCGCTCTGTACCTTCACACCACACCCTTGGCCTCTGTCGTCCCCATGCGGCAGCTAATGGGTATTTGATGAGACTGATTCAGCACAGACCTTTACTAAAGACCGCCCATTACCTAATGGTGCTACCTACAGTTTTAATCTAAAACTCTGTTGTTTATGAGTAGTTTGACCAGAGGAGGATGGGTCCCACTTTTGAATCTTGGTTTCTTCATCCAGCTTCAAGGGAATTTTCTTTTTCTTGCCTTTTTCTGAACACCTGGGGCTTGTTCGCCTGGGGCTATTAATTAAAATATTTTTTTTAATTTCTGTAAAGCTGCTTTGTGACAGGAGGCACGGTGTAGCAGCAGGTTGTGTCTCTGTCACAGCTCCAGGGGCCTGGAGGTTGTGGGTTCACTGTCTGTGAGGAGCATGGTGTGTTCTCCCTGTGTCTGCGTGGGTTTCCTCCGGGTGACTGTCTGTGAGGAGCATGGTGTGTTCTCCCTGTGTCTGCGTGGGTTTCCTCCGGGTGACTGTCTGTGAGGGGTGTGGTGTGTTCTCCCTGTGTCTGCGTGGGTTTCCTCCGGGTGACTGTCTGTGAGGAGTGTGGTGTGTTCTCCCTGTGTCTGTGTGGGTTTCCTCTGGGTGCTCCGTTTTCCTCCCACGCTCCAAAAACACATGTTGGTAGGTGGATTGGCGACTCAAAAGTGTCTGTGTGTCTGTGTTGCTCTGTGAAGGACTGGTGCCCCCAACAGGGTGTGTTCCCACCTTGTACTCAGTGATTCCAGGTAGGCTCTGGACCCACCGCGACCCTGAACTGGATAAGTGGTTACCAGCAATGAATGAATGAATTTCAAGAATGCACTAATGCAACAAAATAAATGTTTATATTAACCATATTAAATTAAATATTATATATATATAGCATTAAGCGGTTTTATTTATTAAAAACTTTTAATTTACTACAAGCAACAGTAAATGTATGCAAATGCAACAGTTTCAAATAATCAAATATAAAGAAGTGACAAAAAAATCAATAAACATTTGTTTATACTGTAAACAATGTATAAACAGCTAAAAGAAAACAATTATAAAAGAAGTAACCTTAAAGTTTCACAGTAAATAATAAAACAAACACAGAATAGTTGCTGTGCTGAGTCACTGTGCAAAAGAATTCAGAATATCACCAATATCATGACATTGATTTTCTTCTTTTATCCTTTAAAAAATATGACGATATCAGGAATGATACGATATGGCACAGCCATGATCTGCAGTAGACACCGGTGGCATTTTTTTTTTTGTTTTAGAAAGCAGAACCAAACAGAAGGATCTTTTGAAAATGGTTGGAAAATGGAGCATAGACTTGGCAGAGCAACAGATATTTCCTTTATGGCCTTCAGTTATTGCACATGTTCAACATGGAGAAAAATAAGCAACATATGGTGGAAAACAAATCTCAAATAGACTGCTGCTGATGGTCCTAGTGCAGGGATGAAAAAATAGTTTAAAATAAAACAATGTGGTATGCACTGATAGTGTACACAACTTTGAAAATGTTAAAAAATATCCCCTGTACAGTAAATGTCTATTCATGTCTCTCTCTCTCTCTCTCTCTCTCTCTCTCTCTCTCTCTCTGCTCTCTCTCTCTGTGTTTGTGGTGCTTGTCTGTGAAACCTGGGAGATGTTCCAGATCCTCTGGGTGTGTCAGACAGAGAGTAAAACATTTTTCAGCTGTCCTTCTTTCTCTCATTCTCCTTTTTCCCCCCTTTTCCTTCCCTGCAGAAATTCAAACATTTGCAGAAGCTAATTATAGTCTTTTGCATTCTGTGTTGTCAGTTGGTTAATTACATGTTTCCCAAACACACAGACCTTGGCTTGGTGTTTCTCTGCGTTTCTCTGGTGACTGCTGTGGGCTGAGAAGGGGCTGGAGTGGAAAACTTTGTGCCCTTTCTGAAAGGTGGAATTAAAAATCCCTTTATAACATTCTTTAAAACTGCACATTGCTTCTGTGAGTCCTTCATGTTCCTTTAAGAATCCACAGCTCTGCTGGAAAGTTTGTGGTTTTAGGATCAAACACCTTAATGACCAGCTTGGGGTAATTAGCCTGGATTGGCAGTGTTAAAGTGTGTGTGTGTGTGTGTGTGTGTGTGTGTCTTAAATATGTAGGAAACCTAGTAGAAAAAATGACAGCTGCAGAAGCTAAATTTTCTTTGTCTCATGGTTAGGGTGAGAGTATCTAATAAAAATCATTAAATATTATTTAAGTACATCATCTACTCTATAAGCTGCTTCCTCGTAACTCACCTTCACTTACATCGATGTTACAAATCGTTTCTACAAAATAAACCTTTGTACTGTATGAATGTGTGATGTTTAAATGTATCTATTCAACTTTATTGTCATTATACACTACAGCGTAGTACAGTACAACGAAAACACACGGTGCAAACAATGGGGGGTAAGGGATGGGAGAGGGGGCATTGACAAAGGTGCGGAAAATGCAAAAACGATGGTGCAAACGTACAAGAACCCCACGGCGCTCATTGACCGTGTGCGTAGATACGTCCAAGTGTGGCGTTAGCAATAAACTGACTCAGTAGAGTGGCTCAGAGGGTTTGTTCCTTTGACATTGCAGGAGTGACCAGTTTAACAGCTCGTGGGAAGAAGCTGCCCTCGAGTGTGGTGGTTCTGGCTCGAATGATCCGGTATCTCTTCCCAGATGGCAGTGGCTGAAACAGGAATTGGCTCGGGTGTGTGGGGTCAGAGCATATATTCCTGGCTTGCCTCAGACATCTATTGTTGTGAGTGTCCAGTGTTGGTGGGAGTGCAGTTGCTGTGATTCACTGCGCAGTTTTCACCACCCTCTGGGGTTGTGTTCTCGTGTACATACCAATATGAACGCAATTCTACTAATTTTTTCCAGAGAATTTGGAACAGCTTTCTCTGCAGGACCCGTATGTACTTTCCCTGTGTATAAGTAAGTAGTGAGTATACGTGTGTTCTCGATTTCCCTAGAACAACATTGCTCACATAGCTCCAAGCAAGAGTTTGATTTATGTTTTATTTGCTTTGATTTGACACTAAAATTCCCTTCAGTCTTGATTTCTTTCCTCTCTACTGGAACTGAAAAATGGTATTGATTGTGTTTAGTGAAGACTGAAAAGCGTGGACCACAGATATCACTTTTATGCGGCAGTGTCGATATGCTGTTTGTGAGAGGCAATTAAACCTAGTGAGTCTTTAGGGAGGTTTTAGTGAAGGTGGCTATAAGCTGCATAATGAGTGGCCAGGACCTCTTCCGGTTCCTTTTCTTGCTCGGCCTGGCTTCTGCGAGTCCACACGGCTCGCTCTAGAAGTCCGGCGTAGAAAGACGTGAGCTGCTGGGCTCCGTTCGAGCTGAATGTTTTATTTCCCCCTCAAGGATTTTGAGTTTATTAGGGTGCGAGTTGCTTTCGGAATTAACCCCAGCTGAACGCGTGATTAAGCCGATGACGGGCGAGCGGCTAACTGATAGAGCCCGGAGGCCGCGATGGTGAATAAAGAACCTGTTAAAGCCTCCCTGATCAGGCTAACATCACTAATCTGGAAGCTCTGCCTGTCTTTGATCTTGATAAGTGGTCCCCAAGCAGGCCATAGCCATGCCACGCATTAATAATGCACTGCGCTGTCTGTTTTAGTTAGGGAACCCACAGCACCTTACTCCTCTGGGGATTGGTTTTATGGCATGCGCTCGGGTTACAGCCAGGAGAGATTTGGCAAAGTGGCAGCGACGATGCAGTTATGAGTTTTAGCCTGCGTTTTAAGGCTGTGGGAGTTCTGAAAGGACCTGTTTGACAAAGATAGCTTTAATAGTAACTTTGCCTTTAATTGGAGGAGGAAGTGGTGTGTATGGACATATGCTAAGATTGTTTTAATTTCATGAAAGGACTTGTCTCCTGCCCAGGGTGTGTTCCTGCCTTGAGCTCGTAACCCACTGCCGTCCTGATCATGAAGAAACAGATCTGTTTGAGACCTGGACTTTAGCTCAGTAATCTCAGAGACAGTCTCCGATGCAGATTTTGAAGTTCTCTTACCGTTCTGTATCTGAAAACTCATTAAGCTCTACTAGCTCCCCCTCAGTCCTTACCACAAACACGCATCCAGCCGCTCGAGTCTCTGTCTCTAATGGGTCTCTGTCTGGGACATGCTGCGTTCAAGAACACATGCTCATATCAAAATGCTTGTCTCTGTCTGAGCAGCAGTGTAGAGGAAGTGCTGAGAAGGACAGCAGCACTGCGCAATATTAGAAATCATCAATAGAAAACCCATATTTGCAGCTAAAGTGGGTCAGTGTTTACAGAATGCTGCAGTAGGAAGTATGTCACATCTTTCTGTGATATTATTGGCTGGGAGATTACTGCTGCACTCGTGTAAACTCATATCTTTCCCATTATCTGATTTCCCAAGTGTCTGTAAACGCTCTGATCAAATTACAGACAAAATCTGATTAACTGCAGTTATCGGATTATTAAATGCATATAAAACTATTCATGAATTTTAGCTTCGTTGTGTGTGTGTGTGTGTGTGTGGCTGACTGACTTATTGGCTCAAAACTGGTTTAATGTGTTTACAAAGCCCCAGTGTCTGTAAATGCGTAAAAAAAATAAACGTCTCAGTCCCGTATGCTAGTCTTTCTCTCTGCTCATTGCAGAGGTGTCTGGAGAGACAACAGAGAGAACTCAAAACGTTGAAAAACATGAAGCGAGATGAGGATATTGCTCTATACCTGCTCCATCTGTAGGTGACATTGACTTATTTTCGCTGTTTCGAAACATCTCCAAAAGAGAGAAGACGGCTAACTGCTTTAGCGACAATGCTACAAAACTAAACAACTCGAGTTACACGAGTTTCTGTGGGAATTCAAACAGTGAACACAACTTTTCCCCCCTCAAACATCTTAAAAGACGCTGAGCTTAGAACTGCTTTCCCCCTCAATCTTTAGGTGTTCGCTTTAAATGTCAAGTCAAGCTGTTATTTAAATAAAACAAAGAGAAATTTCCATGATTTGGGCTCTTTAGCGTTAGCATCATCATCAGCAGCAGCAGAGCACTGGCATCTTTCCCTGTTCCTGTGACTGCAGACACCAGTGCGCAGCTTTTGGAAAGTTCAGATATTTCTGCAGGTGTCTTTTGAGTCATGGTTTTCCAGACAAACGGAGTCCAGCCGGGACGGCTACAGCAGGTCAAATGGCCCGCTGTGACCCAGCAGTACTGTCTGACACAGGCCTCCAGTCATGTCACCTTTGTCTCACCTCTGGGTCAGGAGAAACCTGTGTGTGGACGGAAGTCAGGTTAGTCATTATTCTGCTCTTTACCGTTGGCTGCTGTAACGTTATGAGCCAGACCAGATGGCTGGAGCAGGTGAAGTAAAGGTTACGCCTTTGTGCAGTGCGTGCGTGTGCCCGTGCACCCACCTGGATATGAACTTTAGCCCCGGGCTTGTTCTTTCTCTCACTGACATTCTTGTGGCGTGTGGTTTAAACGTGCCTCTTGTGCTTTGGGGATACACGACTCACTGTTTGGATTCAGTTAACTTTGTGTGTGCAGTTTGTTCTAAGAAAATTGAAATCTATTGATATTTGTGCACTTCAGGGTCGATGGTATTGAGCAGATTTTTGCCGTTACATTACCTGCACCGAAGTAGAATTGACCTTAACTCTACACCTGATCAATGGGCCTGTCCTGCTGGCAGTGCTTACGCTGGGTAGATTAATAAGGTCACACAGGAAATCAAAGAGTCCTTTATTTATGAATGCAGGCTAAATCTGCGCGCTGGTGCCGATCTTCAGCACGCTGCATATAATCTCTAGAAAGCCCACTCACACGTTATCGTTAGTTATGTGGACGTCAGCAACAACTGCTTAGAAAGAAGTGTTGCTCTTCCTTCCGGCTTATTTGTACTTTTCAAGAAGCCTAACAATGCAGGATGTAGGAAAAGCCTGCCAGGGGCTCTGTGAACACGGGCCGTTCCTGCTGAGAGTGAACAAATGTTCAGCTGGTATGGTTTCCATGTTGCCAGTAAACAGAAGTATCAAATGCCGTTAACTGGTCATGGGAAAATAAGATGAGGGACTTGTCTGATGGATATAAGTTGATGCCTGAAGGCATAGGCATTAAGAAGAGGTTCTGTTGTGACTCAGGTCGTATGATATGAGGGAATAGCTGACTTCCATGACCTCCATTTTTCTTTTTTCTCCTCTAGTGAAGTTCTTAACACTAAACTAGCAACATGAGCCCGTTAGGATTTAAAATTTCAGGAGAAGGGCAAAGCAGTCATGAGGACTGTCCCAAAACCTAGTGAGCTGCCTGAGTAAGCACTGACTCCATAGATGGTCCTCATGAGGCAGATCATTGAGATGCTCTTGTTAGAGAGCGATGGCATCACGGCTTGTTCCCACCCACTGCACCCACTCTGTGTTTACTTCCCTCGCGTTTCAGCGCGGTGGATTCTAGTCTTCCTGTTTTTGTCGTGATTATTTTTGCTCTGGGAGAAGAGCGAAATAGATGGCAGTTGTGCCACCATTGCATCATGGGATTGCCTTTGCGGATGAGGAATGGTTCGATGCCGTCTTAAAATTCGGCCAGATTAAGGTATCTTGGTGGGCAGCATATTGGAACAGCCTACGTGTCGGGAGTGCGCACACTATGACGCAAATTGCTCAATTTTCGTCTACAGTGATCCCTCGAGTTTCCGCGAAGTAGAGGAAAGATATATTTTTTTATGTATTTAACGAGTATTTGGACTTTTAAAACCCTCCCTGTGCTGTTAAAGGCTAAGCAGCAGCTCTATGAAAGTGTAAAACAAATAAATACAGTGGAAATTGAGTTCCTAACTTGTGTTTATTGATAGTCAGAAAACATGTTATTTCTCACTAATTCAAGGAATAAGGTTTAAAAGACCGTTGGTTCCCCCCCCCCCAACGGTGTTGGGAAACTCTAATAGGCGTCTTGCCTGTGACGTAGATGGTGGACAACACTCTAGAAGCTGCACTTAATTTAATGCAAAATGACGAAAAGGTGTGTTGTTTTTGGCTGCAATCATTCAATGTACAGTGGGACATCTGTGCACAAATGGCCCAAAGATCCCAAAATATCCAGAAAATGGACTAAATTTGTCAACTTTAAACGGGCACTTTGGAAAGGACCATCCGCTCACTCCGTTATCTGTAGCTCATTTCACTGGCGCTTTTCCAACAATATGGGCATGTAAGGACACCAACGAAAGGTGTTCAAGAGCCTCTGTAACATGGAGGTAAACAGGGTAAGGACACTCACTTCGCCTGTTTTAGTTGGTGTTAGTTAACGTTAGCTTGACTCGCTAAACTCGGTGCTCAGATTATACTTGGCTACATAGCTGCATTACGGAGGTTTATAGTGTCGGATGAATTCGAGTTCGACTTCGATCACATTTACAAGAATAACGGTGCCTCTACATTTGAGTTTAGCTTATTGCTAGGCTATTGTCATGAATAATGTTGGTTATTTAGCTAGATACTGTCATAACAGTCAGTCATAACGGTGTTTTACCGCGGCGTTGTTCAGCTGTTGTCCACCAGTGACGTCACGGATGCGTTCGAGAATTTCCGTAGCGAGCTCGGGTTTTTCAGTCAATTTAATAAAATTGTCAGTTTTAAAGCAAATTAAGCTGCTATTTTCATTTTAATTCATACTTATATCTGTCAGTAACTACAATAATGTGAAATATTCATGGAGGTCCATTAAGTGGTACTTAGCCTTTAACAACCCACCCTTTTTTCCCTCAATATCCGTGATATAGCGGCCATAGGCCCCCTTGAAAAAACCCGCGAAGTAGCGAGGGATTACTGTATTTCGCTCTTCACTCAGAGCAAAAACACTAAGATTGCACTAAAAACAGGAAGAATAGAATCCATCGTGCTGAACCACTGAGGGGAGGCTAGCTGCTGAGGGAAGTAAACACTGAATGCAGGCAGAGGGCAGGAGCACAACGTCTGATGAACGCTGCCTACTTAGACAGCTATCTGCGGAGTCAGAGCTCACCGGATTTTGGGACAGACCCATAGTGTATACTGACATTTAAAATAAAAAATGTATAATGATGTTTACAATGCTTCATCATTTATCTAAAGCTGTAAACATTCACCAGCCCTGTGTATCAATGTAGGTCCGCCTTCATTTTTCTATTATCTGTCTTTTCAATGAATAACATTCATTTAGAGCTAAAGGGATATGAACACAAACATATTCAGTGCTGTGGGGTGACATGAGTGTTCACGTTTTTGCTCTGATTTGTGTCTTCCGTGGTGCTATCGGACACAGTGAAACCACAAAGGTAGATAAGCCTTGAACCTGTACTTATCTGGATAAAGAGTTGTGTTTAGCAGCTAGCATAAGTTGTGAGTCAAACATGGAAGGGTTTAAAAAGCAGTAAAACACTATCACGTAGTGTAATGGTTCACAGTGGATGTGCTGATTACATAAAACACTCAGCTTTGTGGGATACATATTGCCTAGCGTGAGTGAGTATGCGTATGCATGGTACCAACAGGGACCGTAGCGCAGGTAGCATCTGCTAAACCAATAGTAATGGTCCAGAATCACACAGAATAGTTTGAGGCCTTGACGTATCTGAAATTAAGAGCCAGGGTTTTGTAAAGACTTTGAAATAACGCAGATATAAAAGTGTGTAGTTATCAGCTGGGGTCTGTTCAGCGTTAGCGTTTTTAGGTGAAGTGTTGCTTTAAATTTCAGAGACCGGCCTGGAGCTGCTGACTGATGATGGAGCGTGTGAGAGAGGTGTGATGAAAACTCGGGTCCTCTCATCACGGGACGGAGCTCAGATTTGTTATCGTGTTCTTCCTGAGCAGACAAACCTCATCTGCTTCTCGCATGACTTCTATTTAGAGGAAAAGCTTTGTTTTCCCTCTCCCTCGCATGGTCTCGCATTCTCCATTCAAAGAGAAAAGCAAACTAGGCGTGTCGAACCTGCCAGGCAGGTAACTGACACACACACACACACACACAGAGAGAGAGAGAGAGTCCTTTTCCTTTGTGATTTTCTCCTGAATTACTGCAGAAAGCTGCAGGGAGATTGTGTCTGACCCTGCTGGGGAATTATGGGGCATCTGAAGAGTGAGTGAAGTTTTCCTGTGAGGCTCTTTAAATCCATGCCATTATTAGCAGGACCCAGTCGGCCGTCTTTGCCTGGTGTTTGTGACGATTCTAATTTCGAGAGAACAGACAGATTCTGTGGCTTAAGGAAGCTCAGGCATGAGTGGCAGCCATTTGATGTTTCTGCTTTTAGGCCACAAACAGCCCAGAAGTAACGGTTATAATTGAATTTGTGTGACGTTTTAAAGCTCTGCTGCCTGAAAAGTCTTGGCCGTACACTGTTGTACACTGTTGCTGTGATGTTGGCCTTCAGTGTTGAAGCTCCAGAAGATGAAAATATGCAAATTAACGTTTTCTGCCATGCCGAGGAACATCCACACTTCCCAGGAGGAAAATGCACTGTGAGTGAAGAAAAACCCTCCTCGTTCGAGGCGTACTCACTGCTCTCTGGCTCCCCCTACAGTCCGCTTTTCTTGGGTGGCCTTCACTGATTGAAATAATTCCAGATCACAGACATTTACAGTTCTCTGCTCATTAGTGCAGTAAGGTGCACTAGGCACACGGTGTCGGATGTTGGTATCAGAGCCTCGTTTGTGGTCACGAGTACGAGGAAATGAACACGGAGTCAGGCAAATACTCAGTACCAGCATCTACGGATACTGGAAGCCTGTGCTAGCATTTCTCCTGCGGTGTCGATATCAGTGTGTGAAGAGTGGGAGAAGAGGGTTGCATTGACAATCCAACACAATGGGCAGCACTTTGAACACATTTTATAAGTGGTCAGAAACTTGTAAATAACTCATGAAAGAATAAAGTTATGTTAAAACCAAGCACACCTTTGTTTTTCTTGTGAAATTCCCAATAAGTTTGATGTGTCACATGACCCTCTTCCCATTGAAAACACAAAAGTTGGATCCAAAATGGCCGACTTCAAAATGGCCACCATGGTCACCACCCATCTTGAAAAGTTTCCCCCCTCCCATATACTAATATAATAGTTAATATCATCAACCATTCCCATTTTATTAAGGTCTATCAATATAAATGGCCCACCCTGTACTTTCTCTACAACCTAAGGGCGGTCGGCAAAATCGCTGGTATCCGTTTGTTCAGTGTGACGCGACACGTGATGGTTCACCATTTCTGGGTCCGATCTCGCCTTCAGTCCCATGTCATACATTCATAAGACGTGTTTACTGTCTGAATAAAGCTGAACGTCTCAATCAATTCAGTGATCTCAGTTCAGAAAAAAGCAATAAATTCAACATAAAAGTTAGCAAACGTGTCTTTGGCAGCGCTTACTGCTCATTCTGATCTGTGTGAGCTGCCGTGCGGACCGAGTGTGCCGGTCCGTCTCCGGAGCAGACGAGCCGGGGCGAGGGAGCAGTGTCTCACGGATCTCTGTCTCTGGGAGCAGAGAAGCTGCGTAGAGAGAGCTGTGTCTCCTGCGCACGGTCAGTCCCGGTGTTCTGAGGAGTCGTACTACCTGCGATTCTCTTCAATAAAAAGTAGCGAAGGTTTGTACAGAAAGTCGCTGGAGTGAGTCGGGATTTTTGTTTTTTAAAGAACTCTCTAGAATGTCTGAACAATCGCCAAAACTAGCAGCAAAGTCATTAAGGGAGGGAGAGGAGGCAAAGCGCCGTGAGTGCACACTGCCCCCCTGTGGCACTCGGTGGAAATACAGCCCCTTTTTTTAAACACTTCTTTAAAGTACCAGTACTCATTATATCGAGTATTGTACCGTTTTTAATGGGATACTTTTGTAGTATTCATACACCTTGTAACATTACTCAGTGACAGTGATGAGTAAAATTAATAAACATAGGACTTTAATCTTATTTCTGAATAGTTTCACTGCAATGTCGCTAAGTTGTAAAAATATCAGACACTGATTGGTCCTTAATTACGACATGTTTGGTAATAACCCAATTGGCAAGTCCTTTTTAGAGCCATTTCTCACCAGAAGCCACACTAAGGGTCAAAAATGAAAAATGGCCTTGCAATTCTCATGTAAACAAAGAGCTGACCAACAGGGACAGGGCCTGTGATGTAGTAGACGTAGTAAAACTAGTTGAAGCAGTGTAGTCCTTGACACTACAGTGCAAAGGTGGAGTATGTGTACAGCTCAAAATACGGCTAGACTCGTGTTTCACATCAGCGACATAGACATGTACACGTTCACACACACACACTCGCTTGATATATATACACTTTCTTGTGATGGTAAATGACACCTACTGCTCAGATCCACTGTGACATTATGTTGACGTATGTTCCTGCTCAGAGAGTGTTAGCTGTGTGTAAACAAGCGTTCGGATCTAATGACTTTACATATGCAGAGCAGCGGATTGCTTCTGAGTGTAGCATCTGGCTAAGATCTGCCTCCTATAGCCGAGTCCTTAATTAGATTCTAGAAGATCCTAGTGTAATTCCGAGTAAGGAATTAAACGTTTCTATCTCTGAGACAATAACACAAATGAACGAATCAGTTATCAGTTTATTTTCAGTTCAATCATCTAAGTTTATAACAGATTTGGATTTAATTATTTGCAGTAGTTGGAGTAGATTTTACAGCATTTTTACTTCTCTTCCAGTAAATTCTACACTGTTCCCTAACGTCCCTGTGAATCTAGCTCCTGTCGTCTGTTAAATAGCAAAAAAACGTCAGACACAGGCACCACGCCAGAATCCCCAAGTCTGGGCGTCTCCTGAAATTGAATGTATATTAATGTTGAGAGAAAGCTGGAGGCCTGTTTCTGTCAAAGCTGTTTTTTGTCTCGTTGTGGACTTCCACAGTCTTTAGCTGTAAAAGATAAGCAGCTCTTTAGAGACGTGGCGTTCGAGTGCCTGCTCAGGTTTGTGAACTCTTTTTACCTTGATCCCTGTTTCTAAACTGTTAATGCTGATAATCTATGTGAGGATTTTCTCTCACGTTCTCACGTGGTATTAACTGTAGCATAATTCTATATTGTGATATAAAAATACCTTAAAAGCAGGTATTGTAATAGTTTTTCAGACCCTCATAGTTACAGCAGCGTACTGTTAAAATGTTTGAGTTCCAGTGACTACTTCATATGGTAACAGCAAGTAAAACAGATACTTTTATTAAACTAGAACGCTCTTTCAACTCAACTTTGCACAATTTGAATTTAGATCTTTCTTTAATTCGTTCATCTTCTGTGACTGATTCGTGGGCGGCACGGTGGCGCAGCAGGTAGGTGACGCAGGGGCCTGGAGGTTGTGGGTTCAGTTCCCGCTCCGGGTGACTGTCTGTGAGGAGTGTGGTGTGTTCTCTCTGTGTCTGCGTGGGTTTCCTCCGGGTGACTGTCCGTGAGGAGTGTGGTGTGTTCTCCCTGTGTCTGTGTGGGTTTCCTCCAGGTGACTGTCTGTGAGGAGTGTGGTGTGTTTCCTCTGAGTGCTCCGGTTTCCTCCCACAGTCCAAAAACACACGTTGGTAGGTGGATTGGCGACTCAAAAGTGTCCTTATGAGTGAATGTGTGTGTGTCTGTGTTGCCCTGTGAAGGACTGGCGCCCCCTCCAGGGTGTATTCCCGCCTTGTGCCCAATGATTCCAGGTAGGCTCTGGACCCACTGCGACCCTGAACTGGATAAGGGTTACAGATAATGAATGAATGAATGAATGACTGATTCGTGCTGGACACACGTAGGGCTCTCTCAATAACCACAGTACAGTGACACCGCGCTGTTGACCACCAGCCGACCGCAAGGAGTGTCAAGAACCGTCTCCACCGCAGTGTATACATGTGTTCCCTTCATTTTTTTACACTTTTGTGGGGTGTGTGTGTAGTGAATGTTAAATAAATATGTTTTTAACATTGTAAAAAAAGGCTAAGAGAGTACATTTTCAAAACATCGTTTTCCAAAAAGCAGACACATTAACAGCAAACCTTGTCCCAACCAACTGCAGCGTCCCCAGTTTGGGAGCATTTCAGCTTTCAATCAAATGAACAGTGAGAGCCAGGCGACTCAGACGAGGCAATGTGCAAAATCTGTACCAGAAAAGTCACTGGAAAACAAAGAAATGTGAATCTGAGTCTCATTGAGCTTCCTGTAATCCATCTATCGAAGCCCCACTGCCTCCAGCACCGGGCCTCAAAAGAACAGTTCGGGCCGGTTCCAGGCGACAGTGAGGAGTGTAGCTCTAGAATCAGGATGAATTACGTAATTTGGAACGGTAATAAAACATCGCAGTGTTGAGCGCTGATACTTTCACCACAACAGCTCTAGTCACACGCCTGAGCCCAGTATTGTGTATTATGTGAAGGTCGGCTTTGAACATGTGATGTACCTCTGTTTCTCTTCTGCTAGCATCGGCTGCCTACAGTAATCTCTGGTCACTTTGTCAACTTTGTCATCTCGCACTGCTGTAAAAGCCCGTGCTGTCGTCAGCAGACGCCTCGATGCGTTTACCCCGGTAAAATGTGGCACTTTTATGGGGGGCAGATATGACTTATGTGACAGCAGTAACTACCACTATCCACATAAATACTATATATAAAGCACTTCCTGATGGGCCTGAGTCTCTTCCTTGACTTCAAGTGGCACAGAGACAGTAGATCTGTGCTAAAGTGATTCTTTAGCGAGCGGTGGAGCGTCTCATCTCTTCAGCCACAGATCATTTCATTTTATTTCATTTCTTTATTAGAGGGAGGAAAGCAGCAGCTGGGACTCGTCTCTTTCTCAGGTGTCCTGTGCAAATGAAGCCAATAAATATCCAGAATATAGAGTGTGAATATATGAATAGAAGAAAGGCTACAAATTAAACACAAGCAAATGAACAGAAGTATCACAGTGGCTTCACATTCTTTTTTTTTTTTTTTTTTGCAGCTTTTGAAATGTGTGTTTGTCCTTTAAATTTATGAATGGTGTAGTTATGAACATTATTATTATCAACATTATTATCCACTCTAGCCTCAGTGTAGTCTCCAAAGGAGCATAGGCTTCCCATCGTCCTGGAGAACAGTGTCTACTGAAGGATTAAGGGTAAAAGTAAATGTAGATTTTCGGATCTCGGTTTCTCTTCATACATTTACAGCACGTAGCCGTTTTCCACCGATGAAAAGAATCCAAAGAAAGGATCCAAAGAAAAGTAGGTTCTTCAGCACAACTCTTTACATCTGTGAGAATGTCAAGAAACAGAGACCGAAGTGTCATGGCGCAGCAGTCCGTTTATATGCTTTCTGTCTTAGGTGAAGGCGGCACGGTGGCGCAACAGGTAGTGTCGCAGTCACACAGCTCCAGGGGCCTGGAGGTTGTGGGTTCGATTCCCGCTCCGGTTTCCTCCCACAGTCCAAAAACACACGTTGGTAGGTGGATTGGCGACTCAAAAGTGTCCGTGTGTGTGTGTGTGTTGCCCTGTGAAGGACTGGCGCCCCCTCCAGGGTGTATTCCTGGATGATGATTCCAGGTAGGCTCTGGACCCACCGCGACCCTGAACTGGATAAGGGTTACAGATAATGAATGAATGAATGTCTTAGGTGAGCTAGGCTGAAATCTAAACATTTGTCATTTGTTAAAGGAAAACTGGTGGGATGTTGATGGACGAATACCTTTTTACTGGGGAACAGTGAGGAGTGGAGGTAGGTGGTACAGGTGAAGCACTAGATCAGTGGTTCCCAAAGTCGGGGGCGTGGCTAGGCAAATGAGCTACACAGGTTTGAGGACTGCTACAAAAGATGGACAGGTCTGTGAGAGCTAACCCTGCAGCAGATGATGAGTTTTCTCAAGCCACAACTTCCAAGAAAATATGACGAGGCACATCTCAGAGCAACTCACACCAGTCACTGAAGAGAAGAGGGGGTTAAATGGGGCAGTTTTGTAGAGAGTAAATGAGCAGGTTTCAGGCTTTTTCTCTCAGGAAGGAGTTTTATAACTCATTTTTTGTGCAGAGAAGCAATTAGGAGCAAATACGTTTAACAGTGACTTTATTTGACTTTTATTCTATAAGCAGCTGCAGTTTTGTATAAATTTATAAATAAATTCCAGTGGAGCTTGGAATTAAAGATGTGCACGTGTCAATATCCTCATCTACGAAAGACGGCACGGCAGAAAACGTTTGGGGACCACTGCTCTAGATGATGATATAGAGCGAGTTGTGGGTTAAAAAATAAATTGGTGAAGTCTATTAGCATCAGGAGATGATGTTTGGCAGCAAATTTGAAACTGTATTGTCTTCAGTTCGGCTTGTTGCCTCATTAGATGCCCACTGACTGTTTTTGATGTTCCAGTTACTGAAGTAGAGAGGATGGAAAGCGTAATGAACAAGGCTGTAGAGAACTGGCTAGGGATGCGCAGTCTTAAATGTGCTAAGGTGAGTCGTGAGATGATTTTGTTAGATTCTAAGTGTGCGGTGATAAAGGCAGCAGCGTCAGTCAAAAGCAGGAAGGAAGAGGAATCCTCAAGTGGCAGTGCAGGTAGCCAAGAGCTCGTTAGAGCGAAGCATATCCCTAGTAGATGAAACAGGAGACAGTCTGAGTTCCCATCAAAACTGGTTGAAACGCAGGCTGGTTCATTGGAGAAAGAATCCCGAACAAAACCATGGTTATATTTGCTGGCATTACTGCACTATACTGGTGCTAGTTCAACATTAGATAAGACTACTGTGTCTAGCTGTGTCTTTCTGCAGCTGTATTCAACAGTTATCTACAGTAGACATGTGTAAGTTGATGTATTTAGTAAAGAACACACTGTACAATGGCAGCGACAACAGGGCGTAGTGTTTTCTGAATGTTTAACTCAAAAGCAGTTATCTCCGGTGTGGCGTCATTAGTCCAACGTCCTTAACTTAAAAGGTAAGTGGAATACAGCAACACAGCTCCTGGGTTCTGGGGTTCAACACATACCTGCAGACACTGTCTGTGAAGACACTGTCTGTTCTTACACACCACACTCCTCACAGACAGTCACCTTGAGGAAACCCACGCAGAGACAGGGAGAACACACCACACTCCTCACAGACAGTCAGCCGGTGGAAACCCACGCAGACACAGGGAGAACACACCACACTCCTCACAGACAGTCACCTGGAGGAAACCCACGCAGACACAGGGGGAACACACCACACACCTCACAGACAGTCACCCAGAAGAAACCCACGCAGACACAGAGAGAACACACCACACTCCTCACAGACAGTCACCCGGAGGAAACCCACGCAGACACAGAGAGAACACACCACACTCCTCACAGACAGTCACCCGGAGGAAACCCACGCAGAGACAGGGAGAACACACCAAACTCCTTACAGACATTCACCCGGAGGAAACCCACGCAGACACAAGGAAGAACACACCACACTCCTCACAGTCACCCGGAGGAAACCCACGCAGACACAGGGAGAACACACCACACTCCTCACAGACAGTCACCTGGAGGAAACCCACGCAGACACAGGGAGAACACACCACACTCCTCACAGACAGTCACCTGGAGGAAACCCACGCAGACACAGGGGGAACACACCACACACCTCACAGACAGTCAGCTGGAGGAAACCCACGCAGACACAGGGAGAACACACCACACTCCTCACAGTCACCCGGAGGAAACCCACGCAGACACAGGGAGAACACACCACACTCCTCACAGACAGTCACCTGGAGGAAACCCACGCAGACAAGGGGAACACACCACACTCCTCACAGTCACCCGGAGGAAACCCACGCAGACACAGGGAGAACACACCACACTCCTCACAGACAGTCACCCGGAGGAAACCCACGCAGACACAGGGGGAACACACCACACTCCTCATAGGCATTCACCCGGAGGAAACCCACGCAGACACAGGGAGAACACACCACACTCCTCACAGACAGTCACCCGGAGGAAACCCACGCAGACACAGGGAGAACACACCACACTCCTCACAGAGAAAATTCAGTGTTTATTAAAATTGATGCTGGTCCAGTTTGAGCACCCCAGAGTCCAGGATGTTGCTAGTTGTCTTATGTGCTCTGTGCAGCAGTATAATGTCTGCAGTGCTGCTGGGAGCTATGGGGTAAGTCAGACCTTGCTGCTGTACATGCTCCTGTTTATGCACTCAGACCAGAGCTGTCTTTTACTTTTTTTATAGGTGTGTGTGTTTTCCGCTGCTCTTTGGACTTACACACATGCCATATGGCTAGGACTGTGGAGTTGTGGTGTGTTATTCTAAAACTTTTTTCACCCACAAGAGTCTCACCCTCACCAGAGAGAGCGAGCGAGAGAGAGAGAGAGAGAGAGAGAATCATACATTAATATTCCCTCTGACCTTTGAACAGATGGAAACCAGCATTCAACTGCAGTACTTAATTCAGCTTTGTGGAATGTATTTTTGTGCATGCATTTGTATTTAAAATATATATATATATGTGTGTGTGTGTGTGTGTGTGTTTGTGTGCAGGAGGAATGCCCGCTCCTGAGCAGAGCCCACTTTCAGAGGAGGGTCTGCTTCTGCCAGTCAGAGAAGGACTAGCCAATCACGACATGGAGTCTGAGAGCACAGCCAATAATATCCTGGCCTCTGTCAAAGAGCAAGTAAGAACCTAATTCTCTCTCTGTCTCTCTGTTCTCTCTTTCTCTCTCTCTGTCTCTCTGTCTCTGTTCTCGCTGTCTCTCTCTCTCTGTCTCTCTCTCTGTTCTGTCTCTCTGTCTCTCTCTTTTTGTCTGTCTCTCTCTCTCTCGGTCTCTGTTTTCTTTCTCTGTTCTCTCTCTCTCTCTCTCTCTCTCTGTCTCTCTGGTTCTCTCTCTCTCTCTCTCTCTCTCTCAAAATCTCTATCTCTGTTCTCTCTCTCTCTCTCTCTCTCTCTCTGTCTCTCTGGTTCTCTCTCTCTCTCTCTCTCTCTCTCAAAATCTCTATCTCTGTTCTCTCTCTCTCTCTCTGTCTCTCTCTCTTTCTGTCTCTGTGTCTCTCTGTCTCTTTCTCTCTGTTCTCTGTCTCTCTGGTTCTCTCTCTCTCTCTCTCTCTCTCTCTCTCTCTGAAACACACACACACACTGCTGCTCTCAGGGCAAAGTCTTTTTCTTTTCTTTTTTTTATTCCCTTTTTACATGAAAATGCAGGCTGCTTTTTTGATGTTGTTAAAAATGACCAACAGTAATGCTCCAGAATTCCTTTGAAATGACTGTGTGCTGAATTAACTTCCATTACATTTGAAGAATTAATCTTTTTTTTCCTCCTGAAAGTTCAATATTGAGATGAGGTATTGTTTAGAGGGTGATGGGATGTGCATGGAACAAACATCACTGGACCCCTCACGTGTTCGTAACATTGTGACGTTTAATGTTTTGCGGCTCACATCCGAATCGAGAAGAAGACTTCGTTTAAAAATCTATTACTTTTTCCTGCACGTCTAAATACTACAACACCATCTCACATTCTGTGGAACTCTAGGTTGTTGTGTAGTGAAGCCACATGGGGCTAGACCTCACAATGAAAAGGAAACATAATTATAGTTTGTCCTCTATTTGCTGCTGTTGGTGATGTTCTTAAATATGAATGAATTTTCCTTTTGTTGTTGTTCTGAGCCCATGGCCACTACATTAAACCTGAGCGGTGGAGGAGGTGTGTGTGTGTGTGTGTGTGTGTGTGAGAGAGAGAGAGAGACACAGAGAGACTGAGAGAGGGGGGGGGGTGAGAGTGAGACTGAAAGATTTATCTTGTGTATTTTTCCTTTTCTCCTTCTTCCTTCCTCCCCAAATATTCCTATTGTTGACCTAAGACATCAGGAAATGGAGCTCCATTGGAGAGCACCTGGCGATGTCACTTCCTCTTTCTTCGTGGAGGTGGAGTTGCACCCCTCCTTTCCTCCTCAGTCTCTTGCCCACTCCAGCGAAGGAAGAGGAGCTGCGAGGAGTTTATTTTAGCAACTTGTCTCCTGGGAAACTCTGGGGCTTCCACACACTGTAAACTAATCCCTCTCAGAGTTTAACAAGAGAGAGAGAGAGAGAGGGAGAGGGAGGGAGGGGTGTGTTGAGGTCATTGTGGCAGCGAGGGGAGTCGTGCTTTTGTCGGCCTTTTTGGTCTTTTCCTTTCCTTTTTTTCTTGTGAGTGGAGGCTTTGCTGGGGATTTTTTTTTTTTGGGATCAGGATCGTTTGGAGGAATCCGTCTGCTGTAAACATGCTGCAGCGTGTGGGAGCAGCCGGAGATGAGTACAGCCCGAGTGAGTGTGCTCCGTTCTTGTTCTCTTCAACTTTGTATTGCTTGGTTTTTTCCCCTTTTGCTCAATTTTATAAACTCGCACACACACACTCACATGCACTTTATTTCTGTAGCTCTCTCACTTTCTGTTTCAAGCTTCGTCACTCCCATGCTTACCCTTCCTCATTCTCTCTTCCTCTTCATCGTCTTTTTGCGTGAGCTGTACCTCTTCTGCTCTTACACACTGTTTTATTCCTCTCTTCTGTTTCATTTGTTTTCAGTATTCCCCTTCTCCTTCTCTCTCTCTCTCTCTCCCTCCCTCTCTCCCTCTCTCGGTCCTAGCTCTGTTGAATGCCCAAACATGGAGTGGTTTGTCAGGATCTTTGATTGCTGCCCGTTTGGAACAGGGTTGGAGCTGTATCTGTAGCTGGTCATTTGTTCTCCTCTCTGTGTTCTGGCTCTTTTCTCAGGAGTTTAATGGCTTCGCTTCTGAAACCCCCACTGTGTGCGGCCCCCCGCTCCTCGACCTGAAACACTCCGTCCTGTGTGTGTGCGCCTAGGTTTGTTCTAAAGAGAAATTCCACGCTTTAATCCCTTTGATTTCTGCTTGTCACTTTGCCTTTCTGTCTTCTTTTGATGCACAGAGATTTTAAGGCGTTTTGTCTCCCACTTTTGTGTTCGTTTGCTGGAATAACTTTCCCCTTTTACATCGACTTCTAAGACGTTCCAAATCAGTGTCTGAAGTTTACTTCTGTTGTTTTGAACTAAGCTAATGTAGGTAACAAATTAATGGATGTTTGTTAAAAGGTGTGTCGTCTAAAGCGTGTTCTAAAATGATCAACCGTTTTGTTAAATGTCAGATTTAAACTAATTACTGAGCGTCTGCAGAGAAGAGTTGGTGTGTTCTCTCTGTGTCTGCGTGGGTTTCCTCCGGGTGACTGTCTGTGAGGAGTGTGGTGTGTTCTCCCTGTGTCTGCGTGGGTTTCCTCCGGGTGACTGTCTGTGAGGAGTGTGGTGTGTTCTCCCTGTGTCTGCGTGGGTTTCCTCCGGGTGACTGTCTGTGAGGAGTGTGGTGTGTTCTCCCTGTGTCTGAGTGGGTTTCCTCCAGGTGACTGTCTGTGAGGAGTGTGGTGTGTTCTCTCTGTGTCTGTGTGGGTTTCCTCCGGGTGAATGTCCGTGAAGAGTGTGGTGTGTTCTGTCTGTGTCTGTGTGGGTTTCCTCCGGGTGACTGTCTGTGAGGAGTGTGGTGTGTTCTCCCTGTGTCTGCGTGGGTTTCCTCCGGGTGCTCCGGTTTCCTCCCACAGTCCAAAAACACACGTTACAGGTGGATTGGCAACACAAAAGTGTCCGTAGGTGTGAATGTGTGTGTCTGTGTTGCCCTGTGAAGGACTGGCGTCCCCTCCAGGGTGTATTCCCGCCTTGCGCCCAATGATTCCAGGTAGGCTCAATAGAAGAAATAGTAGAATAAAATGCATAATGCCCAGTAAATGATTTTAACTGCTTGCTCTAATATTAACTAAATAAATGGACAAAAACACGTCACACGGTAAAAGCAATAGCTGTCGCGTTGAGCCTCGAGGGGAAGACGCTGCTTGTCTGACGGACTACTTTGGGATAAGGTCAGAAATGTATTCCTTTGATTCTCCACTGAACTACATTTAAGTTTCTTTGTGCTGACGGTGTTGGGGGTTTTTCTTCATATAAGACTGCCATGACGTCAGACTAATGTTCACTGTGTAATGCTCAGTCATCTGTGGCGTGTTCTGTTTTTCCAGATGTTTCGTGAAAGGCTGGATTTGCTTAAAATGTAATACTCCTGGAGTTGAGACAGGTTTTGAATGTGGGACTGTTCTCCACCTGCCTGCTCTGCACACATTGAGTGGAATGTGCTTCAAAGAGTGGACTGTATAACTGTGTTATGGTTGTCGTGGTATGTGATGGTACAGTATATAATTATGACGTAATTAATACTTGTGACTGATGACATCCACATTCAACGTAAGTGAAAGATCCTGAGAGCACTTGTATTGTATATTTTGGCTGTTGCTAGGGTTCTGCTCTTTTGAATCTTGGAGTCTTGTGAATCCTAAATAGCATTTATGTGAACTGCATGTAGCTCTACACAGTCCTTTTGTGTTCAAACTGTGGTGTGAAGGTTGTGAAACAGTAACTCAGTAAATCACTCCAGCGTTGATGTCAACTTTCACATAACGTCCACAATACTGTCCACCAGCAGTGGAGTAGTGTTTACTTGAATATATTCGTAATCATGTTTTGTCTAAAGTATGTTGAGAATATTGAATCCGGTGTCGTTGTACACCTAGTGTTTTAAATGCAAAGCTCGTCGAGGACCTGGTTTATACCTCACGCCCTCTCTCACTACCTCTGTGTCTCACTCGGTCCCTCAGAGCAGGCTGAGGATTCTCCACTAGACTCACTGTGGGTCTGTCCCAAAACCGAGTGAGTTGTTGTATGAGGTGAAGTAGAGTCCCAATTCTTCACCTCATTATGCGGTCTACTTGAATATCTTTATCTGGACTAATTCTAACCCTTCCTTAGCCGCGAAGGCAATCACATGATGCAACACCGTCCATTTCGCTCTTCGCCCAGAGATAAAACACTTAAAATGGCGACAAAAATGACTCCGCACTGAAACTGAGGCGACACTAAGGTGAATAAACACTGGTTGCCTGCGGTGGGAGGGAACAAGCCGTGACACAGTCGCTCTCGAAATAAAGCGTTTCACTAACCTTCTTCACGAAGACAGATGACCGTTAGAGCGCTGGGGACGTAAACAGTTGTCTACAGAGTCGGGGCCTGACTACACACCTCACTAGGTTTTGGGACAGACATTGTGTTTTGTGTTTAATGGGAAATACTGATGAGCTTTCACACATGTCTTGTTTGGTCCAGACTTTTGGACTTGTCTGTTTGGTCTGAACCAGAATTGCATGTGTAAAAGGTGCCTCGGATCACAGTTCAGACCAATGAACCAAAAGTAAGTTAGTGGATCAGACACAGCAGTGCTGCTGGAGTTTAAACCCCTCAGTGTCTGGAGTGAGAACAGTCCACCGCCCAAAAACATCCAGCCGACAGCGTCCTGTGTCACTGATGAAGGACTAGAGGACGAGCGACACACACTGTGCAGCAGCCAATGGTGGACCAACGAGGGAGGAGTGTCTCACAGAGTGGACACTGTTTAAAAACTTAAGCAGCGCTTCTGTGTCTGATCCACTTTTACACAGTGCCCACTCTGTGAGACACATGTACTTCATTGGTCCGTCTTGTAGGTGTAGAGTCACTAGCTCATCCAGACACCGTCTATCAGAACAAATCCGCTCCAGGACGAATGAACTAACACAGTTAGCAAACACTCTGTCAGTTTCCTCCTCTGTAAAGTGACCAGAACCTTGGGGAGTGGTGAAAACCCGTCAGTCAAATTAAAGAAGCCACTTCCTCTCTCGTGCATTCAGGGCTCCTTTAATGGATGATGTCTGGACTATTTTTAGATCCTCCACCCAGAACAGGAGCCGCAGAGAGATGCTGCACTTTGCGAGATGCTTGAATGCTTGATTAACGTCGGCCTGGTCGTAGCAAAGCAGAACAGAAGCGAAGATGTACAACACTAACTCGCCTCGTCCACTACATCCTGTTCGTTTAGGGGCTCGAGTCAACTGCAAAATCCAGACGTCTATGTAGAAATAAGTAGATCATTTTGTATATAAATGCTACCTTCTAATGTTTAAATTCTCATTATAAACGTCGTAGTTTATATGGAATAACAGTTGTCCTGGTTCCGGGGGAGGAACTTTGGCCTCTTGTTGTCTGTTTAAGCCCATGTCTCACACACTTCACTCGTGGAAGAGTGGTGAGGTCAAAGTTTAATGTGCTTATCTGTGTTTAGCAAGGGGCTACAGAGAGACACGGTCGACCCAGAGAAACACACACACACACACACACTAGAGCTAAACAGTATTGATAAAACTCATCAGAATATACTGCAGTATTGGATTGTGTTTAAGTTTGTGTTAATCAAGCTAATGGCCCCCTGTTTGCTGAATACCTTTACTTCTCTTGAAATTAGACCACTAAGGAGAGCCTTGCACATTATTTTAAGTGTTATTCAAATTTCCAGATGTGTACTCACCACGCAACCAACAATCTACCAAAATTTACATGCCATCTTTTTTCCGGAGCGCCTCCCAGGGGCGCCCTTGAGGTAGCGCTTTCACTGACTGAGTGACTGACTCCTAATGTTGAAGTTGTGCAAGTAGGAACTGTTAGTTCAGCTGTGTTTCACAGAGAGAACTTAAGGTGGCGCTTCTACACCGTCTGTTGTTAGTTCAGCTGTATTTCACATTCCAGTTCATGAACTAAATTTGGAACTACGACAGAATCTAGTTCACGAACCAGAAAAATCAGTTCCCAGCTGGAACCAAAGAGCAGTGGGTTCTTCAGTGCGAGCCGTGGCTGAATAATAGGAAATAAGACGAACACGCTCCATTTGTGTGTGTTTCTGGGGCTGTGTTTGGCGTGACACCATGCGCTTTGCCTAGAGCCTCCTTTGTTAGCCACCTTTTAGTCTGTTCTTCGGTAGTAAGGGTCCCCACAAGACCACTACGGAGCAGGTGTCATTTTGTTAGTGATTGCCTTTTCTTAACAGTGCAGTGAATGACATGTTGGTTAATGACATGGTGTTATTGTGTGTGATCAGACACAGCAGTGCCTGTGGAGTTTTTACACAGTGCCCTCTCATTGTCCGCTCTATTGGACACCTGTTGGTCCATCTTGTGGATGTAAAGTTAGAGTCAGTAGCTCATTTGTTGCTGCACAGTTTCGGAGTTGGTGTTGGTCGTCACTGGATGGTGCAGACAGGGCGCTGTTGGCTGGATATTGTTGGCTGTGTCTGATCCACTCAACTAAGAAAGTATGCAGAGCAACTCGTGCACCAGTCTGTAATTGTAGATCTACAAATAAGTGACAAAAATGAAGTATTTACATTTGAAAGACTGTGTGTATATCTGTGTGTATATGGGTCCAGATGCAGGTGATATTTCTCTGAGTAATAAATGACTCGTGCTGGTCTCTTGTGGAAAATATAGACGTCCTCAACTCTTTAGTTTGTGAATTCTAACAACAGCAGAAAGCCACACACAAAACATGTTGGTGATGCTTTCAAACAGCTGCTGTGCACCTTGCTGTTACAGACAGTCACCTATCACCTCTAACTAAAAGGCCATATGTGTGTCCCCTCTCTCTCTCTCTCTCTCTCTCTTTCTCTTTCTCTCTCTTTCTCTCTCTCTTTCTCTCTCTCTCTATCTCTTCTTTCTCTCTCTCCCTTCTCTTTCTTTCCCTTCTCTTTCTCTCTCTCTCTTCTCTCTCTCTCTCTCAATCTCTCTTTCTCTCTCTCTCTCTCTCTCTCTCTCTCTCTCTCCCCCCCCCCATGTGTGTGTGTGTGTGTGTATTTATAAATATAATTTATGTTTACTCTGTTCCCTTTTGTAACTCCTCCCTGAACCGTTAGTGCTTCACTGCTTTAGGTGTTTGATTGAAGACTGTGAGTGTAGCTCGTGTTTGCTGCCACAGGGTGTTTAATCCGCTCCCAGAATCCTGCTGGGTTTTTATGTAACACAATGTTAGGATACACAACAGACACGACATTTATAACAAGAAAGTATGGGGCCTATGACTGTAGTCGTAATGCCACTGCAGAGACATGTCACTGTTTAAAATGAATGGGAATCTTCATAAAACTCAAACCTGGCTGTGTTCACGAGGAAAGCCCCATCTGTAAACAGCCAATCAGCGGAGAGTAATTTCACTAATGGGAAAAGAACCAGCAGAACAATTAAATATGCTTTTACCTTGTTTTAGCCAAATGCTAGAAGCTGATGATGCAGTTGTTTTCTTCTTCATTTATTGCCTTATTTTACCAGTGAGTTCAGATATGAAATGATTAATTAGGCAACTTTACTCCAGTGACATTGGCCATATTCCCCATGCATTTGTCAAAAAACAGCAATGAAATGGACAATGGAGCAGAGCTGGAGAATCGTGTGGCTTGGTTTTCTAACAAATCAGAATACAGCCGTAAATCTGCCTACAGATGGCTACCAAACTTTCTGAACAAGGCCGTAATCATAGATTACCCTGTGAAGTCCCGCTGATGCTCCTGCCATGTGATGGTCAGCACATATAGCCTTGGTCTCACTCAGTGGGGGAGTGAGTCACAGTTGTTTTGTGGTCGCTGTGTTTGGAGGAGCAGGACAGTGTGTCCAAGCCTGTGGGAAGTTGTAAAGTTCAGAGCTGTCCAGTCGTTTCTTCCATTTGGTTCAGACCCACAGTGCTCACATTGCAGAAGCAGGGGTGTGTCTTAAATACACACACACACACACACACACACACACAGAGGTCTCTAGGGTGGGTGACTGTGTGTTTAAACACTAGAAAGAACAGGATTCTAAATGTATTTATTTGATATTCCTTCACAGTTTGGCCAAGAGTTTATACTGCAGTTACGTACTGAGTGATTACTGCCGTGGACACTTACGTGTGTGTGAAATGCTTTCAACACAGTTCACCATTTGTGTAGCATAGTGGATAACAAAGCACTTGCCGTATGTTTTTAAATTCCGAGCATTTTGGACACAGTATGAACATGAGTTATGGCAGGGATTTCCTGAAAGAGGATTTATGCTCATGGGATGGAGCTGCGTTACTAAACACACTTCAGTCTCAGTGCAGACACCGCCCCCACTCTGCTCTGCACATGCTCGGTTGCACTGTGTATTTCTGACTCTGACTCTGGAATTCTTTGTTGGTTTACGTGAGGCCACTGCACTCTGAACATTTGTAATGTTCTGGAGTATTGTTTCCTGCTCTCTCTCTGTGTGTCTGTGTGTGTGTGTGTTCATTGTGTTGTTGCCAAAGACCAGCTGGTTACTGGGGAAGTGACCTTGCTGGTGCAGGGTAAAAATCAGCCTCTTGCTTTTATTTTTCTGTCTCTCTTTCTCTCTCTCTTTCTGTCTCTGTTTCTCTTTCTCTCTCTCTCTCCCTCTCTCTGTGTGTCTCTCTTTCTCTCTCTGTCTCTGCCTCTCTCTCTTTCTCTCTCTGTCTCTGCCTCTCTCTCTCTCTCTCTCTCGGATGTTGAGTTTAAACAAATAAGTAAATAAATAGAAAAAGAAATGCATATAAGCTTTTTTTCCACATTTGTGTGTGTGTGTGTGTGTGTGTGTGTGTGTGTGTAAGCAGATGGAAGGCTAGGGTTGCATTTACACTGGCAGCAGTGGCTCCGCTGGTCCAGGTCAGATTGACTCTGTAATTGTGGATAAGCGCAGATACCGCAGCTTCCTGCACGACTCTTATCTTCCTCTCACTCTCCGGCCCCTTCCAGCTCAGCCCCGCTCAGCCCCTCGGCCTGCTGGGAGATTCACTAACCAACAACAGCCCCAGCTTTACTTAGCAGTGGAAAAAAACACACTGCAGAGACTTGTGGGACAGACAGAAAAGAGAAACAGAATGTGGAAGGTAAATAAGAAGAGAGTATCCAGTATGTTGTTTTGTATCTTGGAACATCTGGGGTCAGAGGGTCTCTGTAAAACAGTTCCGCCTTAAATTGACTGATATGTAGTGGCTTGTTTTATATTGTAACAAGCATTTGATATGAAAAATATTATCAATCGGTTTATAAAACATTATCATGGCGGCCTGTATTAAATTCCATTACACTCTTATTGGTTATCGCAGTGTTCACAGTTATTATTGATTATGATTTAAGGTGGCTATCAGAATGTTCGTAGTGGGCAGGCAGTCAGTTCTGCCACAAGTTGAATTAATCCTTAAGTAGGAAATGCACCTGTGTAGGTCTTCACTACCATAAAGGAACTGTAAATGGACCGGTCAGTCCTCAGCCTCAGGCTCATCAGATGGTGCTTTTCCACTGCATGGTACTGACTCGACTCTGCTCTTCTAAGACTTTTTGCTTTTTTTATTGAGCATATTTGGGACTTTGTCCCTGGAAAAGGATATTGTTTTTGTTTAGTTCCTGCACTCTCATGGTTCCAAATGAGCCCAGTAGATACAAGCTCTGTCCTGAGCACCATATTGAGGGCTTCTGAGCTTGGGGCGGCATGTTAGGTGAATATTTGAATACTCACAAAGTGGGGTGTTTATTGTTGTCATTAACAAAGTCCGCTTCTGACCCCTGGTTTCATATCTCTCTTTTCAGGCATCGCTGTGGCTCAAAGCACGGCTTCGCTCGCTACCTGCGCTCACTAACCCGCTAAATAGCTCGCTAACCTGCTAACCAGCTCGCTAACTAAGAGCACAGAGTATACACAGTTTAACTAGTTTGAGTGGAGGTGCTCTAATTTCACGCACAACGTTGACAAAATGAATTGTGGTGTTGCCTCGCTTTGTTGTGAGTGTGTTGTTTAAGCGTGTTAGGCTGTTTTGTATGATTCATTTGCATAGAGACTTTTGTGGGTGGAGTGGGGAGAGAACTGTGTTTACTGCCGGAGCCTGAATGTGGGTTCAGTGGAGCGTTGCCTTTTTCAATAACCACATTTATCCAATAAAAATGAATATCCAAACCTCAAAATTAGAAGCTGAATACCTACCCAACAAACAAATATCTGAATACCCGAATACTTGGGGTGAGCCAGTGTTCAGCTTTAAAATGAAGGCTGCACTGCGGTTCCCAGCATGGCTCCACTCCGAGTCTTTTGCTAACTTGTGCGCTACACTGTGGCACTAAGGGCGCAGAGTGTACACAAATAAACCTGAGCTTTGTGGTCTAATCTGAGGTGTAAAGCTGACAAAATGAACTGTAGCTTTACTCATGCTTCGTTGTAAGCAGGTGGCTGTTGTGTGTTGAGCTGTTTTAGGCTTCGTTTAAGACTTTTATTTTGACAAGGCTGAATACATGAATCAAATCAAATCAAATCAAATTTATTTATATAGTGCTTTTCACAACTGATGTTGTCACAAAGCAGCTTCACAGAATTCCAGTAAGACAAGATTTGACATGAAATGTAAAGACAAATGTAAAACCCTCAAGTGAGCAAGCCAGGGGCGACAGTGGCAAGGAAAAACTCCCCCAGCTGAGGAAGAAACCTTGGGAGGAACCAAGGCTCACAAGGGGTGACCCATCCTCCTCTGGTCAATCTACTGGTGATGATAGTTAGTAGTCCATGAGAACTTCAGTGTAGGGACAGCTTCAAGGCACTTGGTGGTTGCTGGAGCGTGGGCAGCTGGTCTGAAGCGTGGAGGAGGATCTCGACAGTCATCCATCAGTGTCCAGACAGACAGGTGGGCAGTCGTTTACTCGGAAAGATGTAAAGGGATGGAATTAGTTTTGAACTGTTTTGTGTTTGTAAAGTAGAAAATATGAAAATTTCCAGAGTGTGGCTAATGACTCCGGCAGATCTGACTATGACAGCATTAACTAAAAGGAGAGAACCAGGAGGACACACAGACACAGGAGCATCCTGAAACACTGGCATCCCTCCGCTCCACCGTCAACAAACCTGAGTGATCGCGAGAAGCGGCGGGACGACAGCACCAGCGTCTCAGTATACTATAATTCCCTGTGTCCATGGACCCCCCGGATCTGCCGCCTTTATCTATGGGGGAGCATTAGCTACCAAAAGATAAACTAAACAAATTAGTTTTTAGCCTACATTTGAAGATTGCGACTGTGTCTGAGTCCCGAACATTTTTTGGAAGATCATTCCAGAGTTGGGGGGCTTTATAAGAAAAGGCTCTTCCCCCAGCTGAGGCCTTCTGAATTCTGGGAACATTTAAAAATCCAGTATTCTGTGATCTGAGTGAACGTGGAGGCTCATAATAGGAAATTGTATCTTGAAGATATTCAGGAGCAAGCCCATGTAGAGCTTTATATGTTAATAACAAAATTTTGTAGTCAATGCGGAATTTAACAGGCAGCCAATGAAGTGATGATAAAACTGGGCTGATATGTTCAAATTTTCTAGTTTTAGTGAGGACCCTAGCTGCAGCATTTTGAACTAGTTGAAGTTTTCTTAAATTGCTGCTGGTGCATCCTGACAGTAGTGCGTTACAGTAGTCAAGCCTTGAAGTAATAAAGGCATGTACTAATATTTCTGCGTCCTGGAGGGATAAGGCATTTCTAATCTTAGCAATATTGCGAAGATGTAAAAAAGCTGTCCTAGTGATACTACCTATGTGTTGATCAAATGATAAATCCGGGTCAATTTTGACACCAAGATTTTTTGCTGCTGAACCAGGTTTAACTGGAAAGTTAGCTAGATCTAAAATTAAATCTGATAATTTATTTCTTGTCACTTTTGGACCCAAAAGCAGGACCTCTGTTTTGTTGCTGTTTAGAAGGAGGAAGTTACGCAACATCCAGCCTTTCACGTCTTTTACACAGTCCTCTATTTTCTTTAATCTGTGTTTGTCATCGGGCTTGGCTGAAATATACAATTGTGTGTCGTCTGCGTAACAGTGAAAGTTAATGTCATGGTTTCTTATAACTGTGCCTAGCGGTAACATGTATAATGTAAATAATAATGGTCCTAAAATAGAGCCTTGTGGAATTCCAAATCTTACTTTAGAATAATTTGATTTTAGATTGTTTACTTTTACGAATTGATAACGTTCCGTTAAGTAAGATTTGAACCATAATAGGGCTGTCCCTGTGATTCCAACCATGTTTTCTAACCTTTCTATGAGAATATTGTGGTCTATTGTATCGAAGGCTGCGCTTAGGTCAAGAAGCACCAACAGGGATACGTGGCCTTGATCAGAGGCAAGAAGAAGATCATTTGTTATCTTGACTAGAGCTGTCTCTGTACTATGATGTTGCCTGAATCCAGATTGGAATTTTTCATATATATGATTCTTATGTAGATATGAACTAAGTTGTTGGGCCACAGCTCTTTCTAAGATCTTAGACAGAAATGGCAAATTAGAAATAGGCCTGTAATTAGACAGTGTACTAGCATCAAGATTTGGTTTCTTGATCATAGGTTTAATAACTGCTAGTTTAAAAGCTTTGGGTACATGGCCCAGACTAAGCGATGAGTTTACTATAGTTAAAAGAGGATCAATAATAGCTGGTAGTACTTCTTTGAGCAACTTTGTGGGAATTGCGTCAAGTGTGCAAGTTGTACAGTTTGCGGAGGTGATAATCTTCTCTAGTTCTAATTGTGGGAGTGGGTAAAAGGTTTCAAGTCTTTCTTTTACAGTTATATTATGTTTTATTTCATTCACATCGGGTGGCAGCCAGGATGGGTTTGATCCTGTGGCTAGAGTTTGTTGTCTAATATTCTCAATTTTATAATTAAAAAAGTCCATAAAATCTTTACTGGTGAGAGTTGCTGGAATTAGTTGTTCAGAACCTGCTTGATTTTTTGTAATTCTAGAAAACACACTAAACAGTGCTCTCGGATTATTTTTATTATTGGAGATCAGCGAGGCCAGATATGCTGAGCGAGCTTTAGTGAGGGCATTTCTATACTCTATAAGGCTGTCCTTCCAGGCAGAATGAAACACTTCAAGCTTGGTTGATCGCCATTTCCGCTCTAGTTTTCGTAATGTTTGTTTTAAAGTACGGGTCTTATCGTTATACCATGGTGCGAGCTTTTTCTGTCTTATACTTTTATGTTTAAGTGGTGCTACCTTTTCTAAAGTAGATCGACAGGTATTTTCTAGGTAGTCAGTTAGTACATCTAGGTCCATTGGGTCTGATGGAGTTGGAACTGGGGTCGATAGTTCTGGTAGGTTTTCTATAAATTGTAGGGCGGTAGATGGTTTTATTATACGCCTTGTAGAATAGCGAGGGTTCTTACATATATTATGGATAAAACGTAGCTCATATGAAATTAAGTAATGATCGGAGATTGCTGAGGATTGCGGTAAGATATTAATTTTGTCAATGTTAAGACCTAGTGTCAGAACTAAGTCTAAAGTGTGGCTGCAGTAGTGTGTAGGCCCTGTTACATTTTGAGTAATACCAATAGAGTCTAAGATTGAGGTAAATGCCTTTTTTAGTGGGTCACTTTCCTTCTCGAAATGGATATTGAAATCTCCTACAATTATAACTTTATGATTGCACACCGCTAGGTTTGTAGCAAAATCGCTGAATTCTTTCAGAAATTCTAAGTAAGGCCCTGGTGGTCTGTAAATGTTGCATAATAAAAATGCGTCCTTTTTTGTGACCGGATTTGTAATAATAGTGGAGAGAACCTCAAAAGAAGAGAAGGCGTCACATTGTTTAAGACTAATTTCTAGGGTATTTTGGTAAATTACACATACTCCACCTCCTTTGCCTGATATTCTTGGGCTATGTGCATAATTATAGCCTAGGGGGGTGGCTTCATTTAGTGCTAAATATTCATTTGGTTTAACCCACGTTTCCGTGAGACAGAAAACATTGAATTTATGATCACTTATAATATCATTTACGATGAGTGCTTTTGAGTTTAGCGATCTTATGTTGAGTAACCCAAATTTTAGTTCTGAGGTGTTGCTGCTAGGTGTTGTGTATGATTTAATATTGATTAGGTTGCTGAAACAGGCTGATTTTGTTTTTCTACTTTTACATTTAGTTCGGGGGAAAGACACAGTCTCAATACAGTTGAACCTGGGTGACGCCTCAAGACAGTTCGCAGACGGTCGGTTTAGCCTGTCTGTCTGCGGCCTGGTCCCGGCTCTGGATTGTCAGCAGCTATCTACACTACTCTGCCGACTAACTAAAAGACTATGTGCTATACTGCAAGAAAGTAAGGCAGCACCCTCCCGCGTGGGGTGGATACCATCCCTACCTATAAGACCAGGCTTGCCCTCAAAACGTAACCAATTGTCTATAAAGCCCACTTGATTTTCGGAACACCACTTGGACATCCAGCAGTTTAACGCCCAAAGTCTGCTCTAAGCTTCGTCGCCGCGCCGCATTGGTATGGGGCCAGAGCAGATTACGGCATCGGACATCGTCTGGGCCAGTTTAATCACCTCTGTAATATTACCCTTAGTTACCTCAGACTGCCGCAGACGAATATCATTGGCCCCTACGTGAATGACTACCCTCGAATATCTCCTATTAGCTAACAGTCTAAGGTTGCCACTAATATCCGGCGCTCTGGCTCCCGATAAACAGCTAACTGTTACTGCCGGCGCCCCTAAAGGAGTAGCTAATTTCACGTGCCGAACAATAGAGTCTCCTATAACCAGAGCACTCTTAACAGGCTCCTCAGCGGGTGCTTCGCTGAGCGGGGCAAACCTGTTTGACACGCGAATCGGAGGAGCGTGGTGTCCCGGTGGGCTAGCTTTGGCCTCAGCGTTAGCATCAGCCTTAGCTTTCCGGCTATGACGCCGAGACGTCACCCATTCACCCCGCTGTGAGGGCTCTAACGCCGGAGTCGTGGGGGTGCTAACTCTCCCTAAGGCACCCGGAGTTGCTAACACTGAATCTCGCTGTTTATCCCTCAACAATAATAAGCTCCGGATGCGCACTTCTAGCTGGTCCACTTTATCCACCAGAGAGCTAACTAGCTGACACTTACTACAAATACAACCACTATATTTATCGCTAGAGGTGGAAAAGGGCGTTAAACTAAACATGCCACACTCTGAACAGGCAAAACAGCCAGTAGTAGCCATGGAATTGCAGGTACTTACCGCTTTTAGTGAATTTTAGTAACTTACACCAAGAACGTTACTCCAGGGTCCGGTGGCAGTTTTAGTGCCTCTGTAATGAATATTCCTGCGGAGACAATCTAAAAGATAGATCTATGGATGGTTAGTAGGTTATAAAAACAGATATAAATATAGAAATAACAATGGAAACGAGTAAACAAGAAAACCCGAGCGATCAAAACAGCTTCCAAACGGGTACAGAAACAGCCAAACGGGTTGCCAGATCTCCAGACACAAAAGGAAGAGTGGAGGGTTGCCTTTATTGCTGTATTTATCAACAAAGGAATATCCGAGCCTCAAAATTATGCGACAAGGAACAAAAAAACCTCCTCGTCTCTCTCCGAACTGATGAACAGTGAAGTGTTCAGTCCCAAGGAACATAAACAACACATGAATACATTGAGTAAACAACATTTAACATTACTGCAGCGGTTGTGGTTTCGAAAGCCTGCTGTTCCTGTTAGAGCTGGGGTTCTGGGACGTCACTGGCGACACTGCAGAGGAGAGTCGCTGTAGTGGAAAACCTACCAGGCACCAGGGACCAAAATGCAGATAGAGCGGAGTAGAGGAGGTAGCATGCAGTGGAAAAGCACACTGTTTTATCTCTAACCTCTTGTTAAGACACATGCTGAAGCTCTTTTGGCTCAAATGTGGGTTAACAACTGTTAGGTTTCAGGGCTGAGGCAACAGAACCAACACTAGTGCTGGGCGATATGAGCGTAAATCAGTTCCACGATTAACTGTACATTTACCACGATTACGATTAATGAAGTATTATTTAGTGTGTGTTTATGACCCTCACAGTTCAGTGGCGAGGCTTGTGCTGTAAATATGCTCCAGGGTTAAAGCTGGGATAGTTTCTCTAATGTCACTGGGAGCTTGTTCCTCTCTTGTTTTCTGAGCTCTGTTTATATTTGGTGTGTGATTGTGCTTTGGCTGAAACTGTTTTTTCTCAGCGTTTACATTTGACTTCTTTTAGTTCAGCGTCGTCTTAATTACAGTCACAACACAACTCCACACCACAGACGCTGTGTTTCTCTTTGGTACGAGCTCGAGTCGCTCGGTCGCCCTCTGTGTTTAGGTTCTCCTCCATGAGGCAGATAGGGGGCAGAGTCACGTGACTACAGAGTGGTAGTGTGGTTTTAAAGGGACAGTACATGAACACACAGTGGGAACACAACAGAATAAATATGATCGATATAATGTACACAAGATTATGTCGATCAGAAGTTCGGTATGTCGATTTCGATTAATTGCCCAGCACTAACCGAAAAAGCAAAACTTGAGAACAAACGGCCTTGTTTATGGTGTTAATCTCACAGTTTATTTGTTAGTTTGTAAATACTTACACTGTGGACTAGTGTCCTTCAGTTGTTCTTTTTAATTGAGAAAAACAGATGTAAACCTTGAGGAAAGCACATTATTATAATAGCGTTTGTAATAAACACTGGGGAGACGGGCATTTTCTTATAGACGCTCGGATTCACACGGGGGAAGAAAAACAAGTCAAGAAATAAATAGCAAACACATGTTGAATTTATTGTAGCATTTGCTTGAATTAGCCGTCTGAAATAAAGCATGAAAACAAACAAAGAAACCCATCCGTGCCCAGGAGCCGAGGGTGGGCCTCATGCTGCAGGTTTATAGAGCTGTCCCTCCTCCTCTTATGAGCCGCAGGTGTCTAACTGGAACAGAAAGGAGGACTTGGAGGATTTCGAATAGACTTTACTGTTGCTCGCTGTATCTCCAGGATCTTTGCATTGTATGATCCAAGTGCTTCAGTTCGTGCCTCTGTGTAAATCCGTGCTGCTTGTGTCCTAACTTCATGATGCGGTGCAACTCAGAGGGGGGCTGCTGTCTCTTTTGAGTCTTGATTCTTCAAGATTATTGCAAGCTCTTAGGGAATTCTGCCTTTTTGTTATTCTTCCTCATGCTCTTTTCACCCCTCCCTTTTTCATTTTGGAGTTTGGCTCCTCAGTGTCTCTTCTTGCGCTCAGATATTGTATTATTACTTATTTATTTATATATTTAGAGTCCTGTGGTTTTTGTAGCCCGTCCTCAGACCCATAGGGATTTATTTGTTGACTGTGGGTTTGTCTTCTGTCATTCTTTAACATGCTCCTAGAGAGTTTTTCTTATGTGTCTAAGTTTTCCGTAAGTGGTTCTTTTTCAGGCTTAGGGGACGGCATAGAAGAAATAGGCACTGAACTGATACCTGCAGTAGGGCTGGACAATAATTCAATATCGATATTTATCGCAATATTAAAGGTTTCAATAAAAATATGATATTTAAACACATTTTCAGTATTTCAGTCCACATTATTTACAGCATCTGTCACTGACTGATGGTCATTAGAGGGCGCTGTCGTCAGTTTTAAAGTTAGTTTAAAAATATCGATATTGATACGTCAAGAGGTTGTGGTTTGAAGGTGATGTCGCGTTGCGTTTAGTTCTTGGCCGTTTTTCTGTGGTTATTTTTGTTGTTCGTATCGTTAACTGAGTTATCGCTTTGATCAAAATTAAGAAATATATTGCGATATAAGTTTTGGCCATCGTCCAGCTCTAACCTGCAGTAATACCACAGCTCAACTATATCCCATTATTGATCTGAGATAAAATCACGGGAATATTGCTGTCCAGAGTCCAATATTGGTTCATTCCTATGCAAATAAAAATAAATAAATAATAATTGGCTGTGTTAATTGTGTGTGGAGCTGGTTTATCTTCTTGAGAGAATGTTCTAGAATGTACTCTTTAAAGGAACTGACTGAATTCACACTGAATAATCATGGCCCTGATGCTAATTGTCATAGTGTTTTTTTCCTGCTCTTATGTAGAGTTCATTTCTGTTCATGAGGGAGGTCTAGGTTCAGCCGGTATCTAAAGACCACTCACTTTGTGATGGTAAGAGCTGTATATATTTCTAATTGGTACTGGATTTAAAGTGATCCTAGGTCGTGTTGGTAGCTCAAACAGAGGTTAACGAAGCTCATGGAGAGCCTGACGTTTTGCCGATTAGACGGCTGTGTTAAAACAGGCATTCGCCTATACTCCGCAGTCCTAACCTCCTGAACTGGAGTTTGACATGTGGCGTATATATAGTGAGAAGCAGTGGGGCAGTATTAGCCACTCACCCATTTGCCCAGCTCATTTTCTCACATAATACAAGCCCACGGGCTGCTTGTGTGTTTCCTGCTGTGGGAGAGAAATATGGCGTCTGCCCACTGTGCCTAACCCTTCCCAAAGCGCCCGGCTATTGATCTCTCCGTGCAGCAGTGTGTTCCCTCGCGCTGGATGAATTGTAGCGCGGCTGTGATTGTGCTGCCTGCAGTGCAGCCAGCCTTTTCTTCAGATTGCTTTTGTGTTGATTTCTTACGCTAGGTGACAGCATCATCATCGTCATCATCAGCCACTGATAATAGGCCCGGAGTTTATCGTGGAGAAACAGCAGCCCAGGGAAAGGGAGAAGGCCAGGCAGGTTTTGCGGTTGCATTTATATGTTGAGATGTTTGGAATCTGCTAATGAGAAGTTATTACCGCTGTAGTGTGGTTCGTTTTCCACGCTGAAGCCCTCCTGCTCTTGTGCTGTTTGTTACGGTGATGGAATACTGCAACCGTAGCCCTTTTATTCAAATGCAGGTTTGTGCCTGGATCAGACTGTACGGATTTAACCCGGTTTAGTTGTATCCGACCCATTTCCCGCATCAGAATTGACCCTCCTCCCAGAGGAACTCTGAACTCAGCCAACGACGTGGACGGAGAATGGTCCGTGTCAAACGTGTAGCGTCCCCAGTCTCCCGACCCACGAGTTTATAGCACTAATTTGAGCCAGTGAACGTCGTGAAAGAGGAACATTCTTCCAAGGTTTAAACCAGGCACAGGTAAGGTATGAAGGACAGAGAGAAACAGGTAAAGAGAGCTGGGGCAGAGAGGAAGATGGAATGAAAGGAAAGTACAGAATCTGTCGTAGATAAAACAACCTCTGATGAGAGACAAAGCGTCATTTGATATAGGTTCCTCTCTCTCTCTCTCTCTCTTACTGTCTCTCTCCTCCCTCCATCCCTCCTCTCTCTCTCTCTTTCCTCCCTCCCTCCCTCTCTCTCTCTCTTTCTCCTTGCTCCTCCTCTCTCTCTCCTCCCTCCATCCCTCCTCTCCCTCTCTCTTTCCTCCCTCCCTCCCTCTCTCTCTCTTTCTCCTTCCTCCCCCTCTCTCTCTCTCTCTCTCTCTCTCCTCCCACCATCCCTCCTCTCCCTTTCTCTTTCCTCCCAACATCCCTCCCTCTCTCTCTTTCCTTCCTCTCTCTCTTTCCTCTCTCTCTCCCTACCTCCCTCACTCCCTCCCCTCCCTCTATCCTCCCTCCCTCCCTCTCTCTCTCCTTCCTCTCTCTCTCTCTCTCTCTTACTGTCTCTCTCCTCCCTCCATCCCTCCTCTCTCTCTCTCTCTCTCTCTAAAAAGTTTCAGCGAACCGCAAGTTGACAGCCTCTTTAATGGCATTTTAATGATCCAGCCGAAGCCCCGCTCCCCTTCTTAATGCTGGAGAGAATCATCTCTGGCCTGTCCTATCTAATCTCATCTCCTCCTCCTCACTCGCTCGCTCCTTCCCTGCGCTCTCTCTCCTTTGCTGTGTCTCTTCACTGGGCATGCGGGAGAACTGCTTCTGCTGCAGTGGACATTGGTGTTTAACCGTTTGTGTTTGGTCTGTCACCCTGGGTCTCATTTGTATGTGGCACAGACTACTTCACTGTGAGGGTTTGTTAAATGTTGTGTTCTGTCCCGTTGTAGGTCGTGGCCACGTGAGGCTGTTACATTGACTTTAGCACTGGGATCAAGGTTTTAGCCACCCCTCACCTGTGATACATTTACTATAAACCCAGCCTCTTAGTGACTGTGTAACTCACCAGTGTTCTGAACTTTTATTTTGAAGTAGCATTTGCTGTCCACTCGTATACGGGCTGCTGTGTGCGTGTGAACACCTCTGAGTCACAATCGTTCTCTGCAGCTCTCCAAGTTTCCAGTGGGAGCTCGTTGCTTCTGTGATTTACCTCCAGAGATATCAGTCCTTACTGAGGAGTCTAACTACCGTAATCAGGTCTTTTGTCAGGACCCAAATTCAGATTAGTTCCTGCTGGTGGTAGATCATTCACTGTTATGGCCCCAAGCTCTGGAAGTCTTTACCACAGAGTCTTTGTCTCTTTTCTGCTTTTAAATCTTACCTTTTTCTCAGTTCTTCAGCACTCTGCAGGTATAAGTGTCTTCCCTGGTTTTTTTTCCTCTCATGTAAAACGACCTTGGCTATTAGAAATGTGCTGTATAAATGTAACTAACTATTATTCATTCATTCATTCATTGTCTGTAACTCTTATCCAGTTCAGGGCGGCGGTGAGTCCGGAGCCTACCTGGAATCACTGGGCGCAAGGCGGGAACACACCCTGGAGGGGGCGCCAGTCCTTACAAATTATTATGTTATTAATCAGGTCATTGGTTGTTTCTACGGATGCGTAAATACCGTTTTTTCCAACCGAGTACGAGTAAAAGTATGTGTATTTTGCTGATACTGACACTTAGAATTGATCATCAGGAGCATTGTGTAATAGTGCAGTTATTAATTCTAACGTTTCAGAATCGTTTTCTGGAAGTGTCCAACGTTTATTTAAGATTTTCCCACGTTACACCAACAATAATTAGATCAATAAAGAATCTATCTATAAATCAGTGGCGGATGCTGGTCTTTCAAGGAGGGGAAGCTCAATTTCGGCCTACATCATAAAATGTGTCGGTTTATTTATACGTAAATTCTACCCTCCGTTCCTTTTCAAGAAAATGATCTGTGCCCCTGTCGTACCAACAAGGCCTCTTTTCCAGGGACTTGACTAGTGTCCTCTCAATGGCCAGCAGAGCTAGGCTGCTTAAACGGCCTTGGCCCATGTGAAGTGTGTCCGCCTGTGAGTGCTTTGTGACGGTGGAGGGGCTCAGCAGCACCCGCTGGACAGAAACTGAGATAGAAGTCAGAAAGAGTGATAGAAGTCAGTCTCCAAACACAAGCAGCTACAAAAAACCCACCAGAAATAGAAGCTCGATTTGTCGCTAGTCGTTTTTAACAAAGAAAATGCCGCTAAGAGGTTTAAGAAAGTCTCTGGTTCAACTCAGAACAGAATGAAAATGTAATGCTCCCACGGATCTTTACACCAAAGGATGATTCGCTCATTTCGCTGTCAATCAAAAAGGGATTCAGCTTCAGACAGATCATCCAATCATCATGCAGAAGCTGAGCGTCCGGGCCAGCCGAGGCCAGCCCACTGCCCCATAGACCCCCAGAGACGCTGAGCGTCCGATGGGCGGCACAAAGCCTAGCATTTATCCAATGACTCGTCTCGTTTCGCTGCACTTCGCTGCTTCGCTATTGAACTGTTTAAAGCACTGTGAAGCTGCAGGAATGATTGAGAGGAAAGCCGCGTCTTTACCAGTGATAAGAAGCTGATTCTGAACAAAAGTTGAGCGCGTTGTAGTGCATATTTATTCAATGACATGTACACAAAACAGTATATATTTGATCACTTATTTTTTGACATTTTAGGGGACGCTGAGCTTCCCTTGCAGTCTTAGAGCTATCTCCTCTGCTATAAATGAGTAACATGACATACAACAAGCTCTTGATCTGCGTTTGTACAGTGGTGTGTATCTTTGGGAAGACAGTTCCCTCCTTGTTTGAGGACAGTCTGCTTTGTTTAAGGGTGAAATAACTCCAGATCGCAGACATTTTGAGTTCTCTCCTGGAGCAATGTGCACTAGGCACAAAGAGTCGGATGGTGGTATCAGAGCCTCGTTGAGTAAATGAACACACATCATGCATCTCTAGGTCTATCCTGGTTCCACACTTTTTTCTCATACAATGATGGTTCTAATTGGGTCTTTAAGCAATGACAGTGATTCTGTATAGAACCATGAACACTCACTTTCCTCACAGGATTTTCCACACTGTGAAGTGTCTCCTTGAACTGGTGGCAAATGCACTGTAAATGATTATATGTTGGTTTTTTTATTGTTTGAAAATAGCACCTACTACTTCTACTATTACCAGCTTTAAATTGTATGATTTAAAAAAAAATGTGTGTGTGTGTGTGTGTATAGACATTTTTAAAGAATCTGAGGAATCCTTTCATGAGCCAAAGAAGCCTTGAAGCGTAGCGTGTAGTTTGAGCGCTCATAGTTGTATATAGAACCATTGTCTTCACAGAAGAACCTTAAAAGAACTTTCTTGCTGATGTTTTGGCCGCTCACTGCGACTGAGGGGGGCGTGTCCTGCTGGAAACTGACGTCATCGCATAACCTCTATTGGGAGGTACTGGTGTGTGTTTAATTTCCCAACATTAGGACAGTGTTGTTGATTATGTGTATGCCATGACGAAGACTGCCGTCTGAACGTTTGAGCGTTTCTCTGGGCTGCGGTATAAAAGCGGTGAGGCCTAGTTTGAATGGAGAAAGCTCTTCTGCATGAGGTTCACTGGGGGATCGTGTCTTTCCTTTGGGTTTATTGTTGTGTGCAGTAGATTGATTTGAAACTTTTCTCTGAAGTGTGTGTGTGTGTGTGTGTGTGTTCTTTTCATCAGCAGTGTGAGTGGGGTTTGTGGAGGGCTGTTGGAGCGGATTAAGACAAAATGGAGGGCTGTGGGACAGATCAGGGGCTTTACTGTGTGTGTGAGGGATTATAAACACTGGAGTCATGGTTCTGATGGGGGAACCAGTCCAGTGAACCATTCTCTCAAGTTCAGTGCCAGAAACGTTCTGCCAAGAACCTGAAGGCTCTTTTTCATCATAGCTCTCCCTCTCTTTATAAATATTTTTTTGTAAAATATAAAATGTAAAAGTGTTTCTTGTTTGTGGGGCAGCGCGGTGGTGTAGAGCTCACAGCAAGACGATCCGGGGTTCGACTCCCAGCCCGTGCCGCACTGTGTGGAGTTTGTGTGTTCTCCCTGTGTCTGCGTGGGTTTCCTCCGGGTGACTGTCTGTGAGGAGTGTGGTGTGTTCTCCCTGTGTCTGCGTGGGTTTCCTCCGGGTGACTGTCTGTGAGGAGTGTGGTGTGTTTTCCCTGTGTCTGCGTGGGTTTCCTCCAGGTGACTGTCTATGAGGAGTGTGGTGTGTTCTCTCTGTGTCTGCGTGGGTTTCCTCCGGGTGACTCTCTGTGAGGAGTGTGGTGTGTTCTCTCTGTGTCTCCGTGGGTTTCCTCCTGGTGACTGTCTGTGAGGAGTGTGGTGTGTTCTCTCTGTGTCTGCGTGGGTTTCCTCTGGGTGACTGTCTGTGAGGAGTGTGGTGTGTTCTCCCTGTGTCTGCGTGGGTTTCCTCCAGGTACTCAGTCAGTTTATCTGCTCCCATAGAGCACAATGAGTTTGGTGTTTACGCCTGACTCTTCCGTGCGTCCAACCGTCGCAAAGCGATGACAACGATGTATGTATTTTTACTGTTTATGTTTTTATATTATTCTTTTTTTTTTCCCGTTTTTTCATGCGTGCTGTTTGGTGGTGCCTTTGAGGACAGAACACATTGGTGCATGTTTGTTTCTGCCTGAACTAACTTCTCTGAAGTCAGTTTAATTTGCTGTATGTTTTGGGGCTTAAAATTCCCAGCTTAAGAACAGTCAATGTTGGCTTTAATAAAAAATGGCATGCCTTGCATTATGAAAACTGCACTCCTGCAAATAGAGATTGCAAAATACAAACAATACCTTTCAGCCGCTGTGTAATGCCTTCCCCAGAAATATAGAAGCTACCATAAGTTACTAGAGCAAACGAGGAGATGCTACTTTTAATGAAACTTTTTTAAATTTAGAAGGAGTACTGCATCAGTGCATCTCCCACCATTAGATATCACACACTCTGGATGTCACAGATCCATGAGATTCGATGTACCTGATGTATTAGAGCTATTTGGAGCCATGAACATCAGCAGGAATCTGAGTTTACCCTCCTTTCTCTGAATCTATAATCTTAGTGTTCTGTAATCCCTGGAAATCTGATACCAGGAAAAAAAAGGCACATAAGCCACAGCTATCCTCATTGTATCGCCTGAGCCCATCTGGGAACTGACAGGTCTTTGTGCTTCTCTTTCATGTTCTCTGTACGTGAAAGATTATCCTGTGGTTGTCGTACAGCATTTGTGTCACAACTGTTAAAGTCAAAGCAGGGTTTCCTCTTGCGCTCTCTGTATCTCCATCTCATGGTTTAGATGTGAGAAAGTTGTTGTCCCTGCTGGGATTCCTCTGTGGGAGATTAAGATGCAGCTCCGGGCTGCTAGCGTTTCTTCCGCACGCCCAGAGCACACACGACTAATCTGTGCTAAGTGCCAGAGAGAGAGAGAGAATTTATATATTGCTGTAGAGGGTTATACATATGTCACTTCTGTATTATATGCAATTACCTAAACATAATTTTATCTTTTGTGTGTCTTTGTGGAGCTTCATATATAATGACTATCATCTGCAGAATTATCAGAGAATTAATATTACCATCTAAATTCAATTTTAAAAAATCCACATTTACTACTTAGAGTATCACTGTAAACCCTGCATGTTATTTAAGGGTTAAAAAAATTGCCATATACTTAGAAATGATATAAAATTCTGTTTATTTGTTTGTTCAGTTTCTGCAACTGCTTCTTCCTGGTCAGGGTCATGTGGTGGATTTAGAGCCAACCTTGGAATCATTGGCACAGCACAGGATCATGTCCTCGACTAGAGCCGGACAAATCACTGAAAATAATCAAAAACATCCAAAGTAAACCCTGACAAAAACACTGTTTCAGCAACTAGAGCTAATCCCAGCCGTCTGTTTCAACACTTGAAGCATAATCACACAACCAAACATGAACAGTGGGTGGCTCATCAAAAAAGACACTGACAAGCTCCCGGCAACGTTTCAAAAAAAAAACCCAGCTTTAGCTTTAATACTTGAGCGAAATTACAGTTGGCAGAGAACTACGAGAGCAAACAAACAGAATAATCGTTCATTAATCATATTCAACCTGGAGGTTGTGGGTTCGATTCCCGCTCCGGGTGACTGTCTGTGAGGAGTGTTGTGTGTTCTCCCTGTGTCTGCGTGGGTTTCCTCCGGGTGACTGTCTGTGAGGAGTGTGGCGTGTTCTCCCTGTGTCTGCGTGGGTTTCCTCCGGGTGACTGTCTGTGAGGAGTGTGGTGTGTTCTCTCTGTGTCTGCGGGGGTTTCCTCTGGGTGACTGTCTGTGAGGAGAGTGGTGTGTTCTCCCTGTGTCTGTGTGGGTTTCCTCCGGGTGACTGTCTGTGAGGAGTGTGGTGTGTTCTCCCTGTGTCTGCGTGGGTTTCCTCCGGGTGACTGTCTGTGAGGAGTGTGGTGTGTTCTCCCTGTGTCTGCATGGGTTTCCTCCGGGTGACTGTCTGTGAGGAGTTGGTGTGTTCTCTCTGTGTCTGCGTGGGTTTCCTCTGGGTGACTGTCTGTGAGGAGTGTGGTGTGTTCTCTCTGAGTCTGCGTGGGTTTCCTCCGGGTGACTGTCTGTGAGGAGTTGGTGTGTTCTCCCTGTGTCTGCGTGGGTTTCCTCCAGGTGACTGTCTGTGAGGAGTTGGTGTGTTCTCTCTGTGTCTGCGTGGGTTTCCTCTGGGTGACTGTCTGTGAGGAGGTGGTGTGTTCTCCCTGTGTCTGCGTGGGTTTCCTCCGGGTGCTCCGGTTTCCTCCCACAGTCCAAAAACACACGTTGGTAGGTGGATTGGCGACTCGAAAGTGTCCGTAGGGGGGTGTGTGTGTTTGTGTCTGTGTTGCCCTGTGAAGGACTGGCGCCCCCTCCAGGGTGTGTTCCCGCCTTGCACCCAATGATTCCAGGTAGGCTCTGGACCCACCGCGACCCTGAACTGGACAAGGGTTACAGACAATGAGTGAATGAATAATCATATTCAAGGTAAAATATTCAGTTCATCGCAATATCGATATGCGGCGGTATCGCCCAGCACTCCCCCGGACAGGGCACCTGTCCATCTCAGAACACACTCTCACCTGTGGACAGTGAGCGCTAAGGTTTTTTTTAGGATTATGGAAGAAAACTGCAGCATCCTGAGAAACCCACACAGACACTGAGAGAACACACCAAACTCCTCATAAAGGGTGGCCCAAGCTGAGGATCAAACCCAGGACCCAGAGGTCTCGGAGCTGTGTGCCTGACTCTACCTGTCGCACCACTATCCCAACCCATTCTTACTACACTTCTTTATCATCACAGATATGTGACGTCTGTTGACATCTAGTGGTTAGCCACTTTCATTCAGACAGAAACCATTTTGAACACACTTCTTTTGGACAACTGTGGTGAACAGATCATACCAGAGTTTCACTTTGACATAATGTCATACTTGTTCACTGTGTACAGTTCTGAATAAACCAAAATTACTCTTTTTTTTCTGCAGAGGGAGCAGTTAAATAAAGGTGAAGTTACAAAATCGTCTGGCATGGGAAAGAGAACAATAATAAATTGGCATAATATATCACTTATTTATGTTTTTTGCAGTATTGAATAGACTAATTATCTGCCCAAGGATGCTCCTGATATTGTAGGTAAAACAGGGCCAAACAATATAAGTCTAAAGCACAGCATTTTGTACAAAATTGCACATACGCACACACTCTGGGTTCGTTAGACTCCTGGATAAAGTGCCTCCAGAGCGGCCTGTTCTATTCATGCATTGTTAAAAGAACACAATGAACAGTGATGTCAGTGATAAAGTTTTTAATTTAATCTCCTTCCATTTTGGAGAAGAACATATCGCAAGGTCAAACCAACATCCACCAGCTATTTCTTTCATTTTGAGTCCTTCATCCTTTTGTCTTGAGGGTCATGTGACTATTGAGGGTTGGAGAGTGTGTCAGAAGTCTTACTTGAGTCATTTACACATCTGGTTTGGGATATACAGATGTTATTGAAACCTGCTGGGACTGTCTAGCTTAGGTGTTTGTTTGGATCAGGAATGAAACCCTGCTGCGGGATTCATGACGCGTAGCGAGGCGAGACAGATCAGCTGTCAGTCTTTTCTTCTGTGTCTCCGATTCAGGGCCTGATAAGTGCCTCCTTAAATTGAATGTGACCATGATAGGTTCTGTCCAAACAGGTCATCTGTGCAGGGCATTTGAATAAATCACACAGAATGAATATTGGCAATCGATATTAAAGCGTTTTCCTGAACATTTAGAGAGCTGATTAGTACGCCTGTCCACTCTGTCAACAAATTAACTAATGATTCGGAACGTTTAGTCCTCTATGATTCATTTCATGCAGCGTTTCTTTCGTTAATCCATTTGTGAATTCATCCATTCAGCCTAGGGTTGTGTGGTATAACGATAACACCGTAGACCGTGGGATTTAAAAATGAGGGCGGTATTTATGACGTGTGTGTGCTCTGTTGTGTGTTTTTAAAAACATGGCCAAACATTTTTGTGCATGTAAGTGAGCCACAGGGAGGGGGCGCTGTGGGAGCTCACTGACTGGAGATGTGAGAGTCTGAAACAGGTGAAGAAAAACAAGGCCAGTGGCTCACCACAGTGTGAGTTTAGTGCTGAGAGAGAGTTTAGCTGAGTTTAGAAAGAGAGAGGAAGGATGAAAACAGACAAAACACTCAGAGAACACTTCACTAGACTTTGTGCTCACAGCTATGAGGCTTTATCTCTGATTATGTGTGATTTGAGCCTCAGTTCACTGGAAAATGTGCTGTGGTGAGCTACACCAAGTGTCTGTTAGCACCAGCTCTGCTGAAAACCAGTGGCTGAAATTTACTCTACAACATGAGATGAACTGTACATCACAAACACTCAGAGAACCCTTCAGTAGACTTTGTGCTCACAGATGTAAGGCTCAGTGCACCCTCCCCACAGTAACACCATACACCCCGATAACATTTAGAGACCGTATGTCGGTAGGAAACATGTGGACACTGCCCATCCCTAATTCAGGCATTTATTCGTGATTTCATTCATTCGTTCATGCATTCGTTTATTCTTCTGAGCATTCGTCGTTTCTTTTACTGCATTTATTATATTGTGAATTCTTAATAAAGCTTGTTTTAGTCACAAACTCTCCAGTGCTTTACGCAGGAAGCGAAGCAGAACACCGAAAAGATAAAGTACCACGGTGAAATACCTCAGTTATAAACAATGGGAGATAATGAGCCCCAATACACTAAGCATATGCTCCCTGAAACAAGCAGTGTAGGTTCCTGGATATAAAAACACCTACTGAGCCATGCACTAATGTTCTCTGGGACACTATTCCAGAGTTTAGCAGCTGTAAAAGAAAAGAATCTTCCAGCAGCTGAGCTCTGAGTGATCCTGGGAGGCTGCAGTAAACTATTTCTGAGCCAAACTGGACTGAATGGGCTTCAACACTAACAGATCAGTGTCATAAACAGTACCTGTTAGTCACTGTGAAACTTACAGGAAACACTGTAAACTGAATGAGACCATAGTAATATACACAGACTTCCTTTCCCCGTCTGCTACATTCATGCATTCGTTGTATTTATTCATTGCATCTTCCCAAATGAAATAGATTTAGCATGTGTTTCTGTAACTGGAAGTGTGGGGAATTTTGCTGGTGGGTGTCTTTTTATAGCAGCTGTTTTACCCAAAAGATAAAGAGATGGAGAGATAATCCTCTGTGAAAGTTTATTCTGAAATTCATGAAGAAAATCCCAGTAACAAACAGCTTTACATTTTCCACACCATTATTTAAAAAAGAGCATTAAAATGCATTTGCATGTAATAATATCATACTTTAAATTAGCCAAATGAGGGCGGCATGGTGGCGCAGCAGGTAGTGTCGCAGTCACACAGCTCCAGGTTCGAGTCCCGCTCCGGGTGACTGTCTGTGAGGAGTGTGGTGTGTTCTCTCTGTGTCTGCGTGGGTTTCCTCCGGGTGACTGTCTGTGAGGAGTGTGGTGTGTTCTCCCTGTGTCTGTGTGGGTTTCCTCTGGGTGACTGTCTGTGAGGAGTGTGGTGTGTTCTCCCTGTGTCTGCGTGGGTTTCCTCCGGGTGACTGTCTGTGAGGAGTGTGGTGTGTTCTCCCTGTGTCTGTGTGGGTTTCCTCTGGGTGACTGTCTGTGAGGAGTGTGGTGTGTTCTCTCTGTGTCTGCGTGGGTTTCCTCCGGGTGACTGTCTGTGAGGAGTGTGGTGTGTTCTCTCTGTGTCTGCGTGGGTTTCCTCCTGGTGACTGTCTGTGAGGAGTGTGGTGTGTTCTCCCTGTGTCTGCGTGGGTTTCCTCCGGGTGCTCCGGTTTCCTCCCACAGTCCAAAACACACGTTGGTAGGTGGATTGGCGACTCAAAAGTGTCCGTAGGTGTGAGTGTGGGAGCGAATGTGTGTGAGTGTGTGTTGCCCTGTGAAGGACTGGCGCCCCCTCCAGGGTGTATTCCCGCCTTGCGCCCAATGATTATGGGTAGGCTCTGGACCCACTGCAACCCTGAACTGGCTAAGGGTTACAGACAATAGATGGATGGAAATTAGTCAAATGTATTCTTAATCAACCAATAGATCGCTGTATCCCAAGAGTTAATTCTCCACTTTATTCGTTTACAATGTACTCAAAAGAAAGCTTCCGTTTAAGGCCAAATCACTGTTGCGCTTTAGTTTCCGGTTAAACGTGTGGTGCTCATGGTTTGGGGAGCGTTGCCGTCAGTTGGTCGACTCTTCTTCAGAAATCTCTTGAGTATTTTGTTGAGTAGAAGAAAGTCCAGTATCAGGGGCAGTCTGAGGTAGCAGCGAGGAGCTTCAGAGGAGATGACGAGAGAATTTTAAAGCCTTATGTGAATGTCGTCCTGGAGCGTTTCCTGCGAGTCTGGTGTGAGAGATGCTCGGAGGAATTTTAGATGTGGTATAATGAGGAAATGTGCTTGAAGACTCGTCAGTCAAAATGGAGTCTCTGCAATCTCATGGAAGTGTAATGGAATATTCAGTCGTATCAGTGAGGAGCTGTGTCTCCGGGTAATGACTCTTTCCTTCAGAATGCCCCCGCCTTAAAGAATGGTGCGCAGAGGCCGATCAAGTCTCAGTCTCTCTCTGTCTCTATCTGTGTCTCCATCTCTGTCTCTCTCTCTGTCTCTATCTCTCTCTCTGTCTCACTCTGTCTCTATCTGTGTCTCCATTTGTGTCTGTCTGTATGTCTCTCTCTCTCTGTCTCTATCTCACTTTCTCTCTGTCTCTATCTGTCTCCATTTGTGTCTCTCTGTTCTCTCACTCTGTCTCTCTCTCTGTTGTCTCTCTCTGTCTTTCTCTCTCTGTCTCTCTTTCTGTCTGTCTCTCTCTCTCTCACTGTCTCTATCCCTGTCTCTATCTGTATCTCTCTCTCTTTTCTCTCTCTCTCTCTCTCTCTCTCTCTCTCTCTCTCTGTCACAAACACACACACGCACACACACACCCTTAGAAGTATACAGCTACAGAGAGACTGAAATATCGTTATTGCACTGACAAGCCTCATTACCACCTAATGAACAAATATATTTGCATTTGATTCTCAGGTCTCTGAAGGAAATGCCATCTGCTTCTTTACATAAAGCATCAGTGATAGGCTTCTTTTAACAGCCTTTACCTTTAGTGTCTACTCCTCTATCTCAGAGCTTCTATTCTTCTGTGTTCTAGCCTCAATTAACTTGCATTTGTTTTGTCTTTAAACTGCATGATAAAGGCCAGCTCATATTTACTGTGTGTCACACAGGGTTTAGAGTTCAGTTCTCTGACAAACTCTGACTTATATTCACCTGCCAGCCAGTTCACTCAGAGTGTGTGTGTGTGTGTGTGTGTGTGTGTGTGTGTGTGTGTGTGTGTGTGTGTGTGTGTGTGTGTGTGTGGCACACACGCCAGATCCCGGGACAGAGCCTGACCACAGGTTTTTAAAGGACCTCCCCCCACCTGAGCTTCATATTTTAGTGCACGTGTACGTTACTGTACAGACACGGCTCTGTGCGAAAGTCAGAGACCACAAAGCACTTATATATTTCCTGCCCAAGTATTAAAGTTCAGTTCTGTACGACAACAAATAAAACTTTTTGATATAAACGTCTACATTTCGATGGTCTCAGGAGCCTACGTCAGCTGAGGTTTATTTACAAAAGTGTAGTGGATGGAGACACGATTCCTTTGCTTTGTTTTCCAGAGAATATTCCTTTCCTTCACATTAAACGTACGACATTTTCTAATGGAAACCCACCTTTTGACTGAGGTGTATAAAGGCACCTGGTTTGTGCCACAAAATGGAGTCTTTAAACCCAAAGTGCAGTGCCGTGTTTTAAAAGGCCATGACTAAAAACGTGTGGTTATGTGTTGCTTTAATGTGTTTGCATTAATTAGCCACAGAAGTGGATCCTCCCATGATCCTTCTGCTGATTTATATTAGACGTGCACTCGTCAGCAGTCGTGTAAACGCTGGGCAATAACATCGTGCATCGTGCCCTACGAAGTTCTCCCACCGGTTTGAGTTTGGTGAGGGCACGACACACTACAAACATCCCCTAGACGTGAGTTTCCAGAATTCACAATCATCTTTAATTACTCTAAAGGCAGAGCACACGTTCATACGTTTTAAAAACGTGCCATTTTCAAAAAAATAAACGTTTACGAGGTGATGTGTGTGGACAAACCTGCTTTAGAACGGACTGAATATGAACGAGCCATAGTTTCTAGGTTAAAGGGGAAACAAATAAAGGTTATCTCAAAATAAATGATACGTCTGACTCTTATTGAGCTGTGATTGTGTTTCTCCAAAAAGTATAACACAAAGGAGTCAAATAACAACCAGGCCACACTCCTCTGTAACACTTTCTCCCTCGTATCACACTTTCAATTCTCTTATGATTTCCAAGAATTTGAGTTGACTGCCAGCAGCCCTCTCACGGCCGGGTGTCCTTCGGAGTTTAGGTTCGGGTTTGTATTCGTGTGAGGGTCATGTGACGGTGTGAGTGTGATGCGCAGCTGCCTTTAGGTCACACAGAATATGGAGGGGGTCTGGGTATAGAATCTGCAAAGGAAAGACGGTGCTGAAGTGTGTGTAGGAGGTGATTAAGGTGCTGCACTATTTTCTGTTATTGGATTTTTTTTTTTTTTTCTTCTGCTGACTCATGAAGTCAAAAATCCTGATGGCACTCTTTTCATTTTTCCACTTCTCTTTTCACTGATCTGTTGGCATACTGATCACACAGGGTTCACTGTCCTCTGGGAGAGAGAAAGCAGTGCGCCACGTATGGGTTTCCTTCTGAAATTCACATGGGTGGTGTGAATTCTCGCTTTCTCACTCATAGACTCTCGCTCGCTCTCTCAGGTTGAGTGTGGAAGATGAATTTAATTTTGCACATTTGTGTTTATATTTGCATGCATTCATTCATTTTTTTATTATTGTTAGGGTTCCAGCACTACAGCACTACAGTGTGTAGAACCCTATTGTATTTGTTATGGTTTTTCTTCTTATTCTTTTTCCCCTTTCTCCTGTAAAAGTCATTCTGCGGAAGAGACCGCAGGTCGTACAGACTCCCCACTTGGAGGGTAGATGTAGTTTGTGTTCGTCTCGGAGGACAACAAAAATTACACTGATTGGCCTAATGGTGGCGCTATAGCGAAGTGAAACGCGTTTAGGTTCATTTCTCCTACACCGTGGGGCTTAGAGAGAAAAATCTTTTCCCCCTGATTCCTTGGGTCCTGACAAATCAAAAACAGGTTAGTCAAAATTTCATTTTTCCCATGTTATTTTCGCGCTAATTTGCATAATTTGCAAAACCTACTTTTGCGAACTAGTCCAGGGATTTTTGTCCAATTCTCTTGTTATTATTATTTTTGTAACTGTTGTGGTGGAGCCTACGCAAGAGCACACCCTGGACAGGGCCCAGTCCCTCACAAGAACAACATTCTCTCTCTCTCTCTCTCTTTATCTATCTATCTCTATCTATCTATCTCTGTCTGTCTCTCTATCTCTCTGTATCTCTCTCTATCTCTCTGTACCTCTATCTCTGTCTCTCTCTCTCTGTCTCTCTCTCTCTCTCTCTCTCTCTATCTCTCTGTATCTCTCTCTATCCCGCTCTCGCTCTCTATCTCTCTCTCTATCTCTGTCTCTCTCTATCCCGCTCTCTATCTCTGTCTCTCTCTCTATCTCTCTGTATCTCTCTCTATCCCTCTCTCTATCTCTGTCTCTCTCTCTATCTCTCTGTATCTCTCTCTATCCCTCTCTCTATCTCTGTCTCTCTCTCTCTGTCTCTCTCTCTCTCTCTGTATCTCTCTCTATCCCGCTCTCGCTCTCTATCTCTCTCTCTATCTCTGTCTCTCTCTCTCTCGCTCTCTTTCTTTCTCTCTCTCTCTCTCTCTCTCTCTATCTCCTTATCTATCTCTCTCTCTCTTTCTCTCTATCTCTCTCTCTATCTCGCTCTCTTTTTCGGGCTCCCCCTCTCTCTATCTCTCTCTCTCTCTCTCTCTCTTGTTGTGTGTTTATGAGCTCTGTGTTTGTGTCCTCTCTGCTTCTTCAAATCTATTTTTTATAATTTATTCTGATGTGCTGAGGACCCTGAATGCTCTCTTTGAGGAGTCTCCTGTCTCCCGCTGTGTTGGACTGATGTGCTTTGCTCGTGTGTGTGTGTGTGTGTGTGTGTGTGTGTGATAAATGTTCTCTGTTAGTGTTTTCATGGGGAGCGTTTTTGTCTGCCGGTGTTTCTGTCGCCTCGCCCTCCCTCGGATCCTCGTGTGTTATGGTGATCCACATAATGGTAATAATTATCACTTTATGGTGATAATTATCACAAAACCATAGGGCTCTGATTGTATAGGACTGGAGCAGAGCCATGCAATCATCTCAACGGCCTCTTAAGGGGTATTATTGGCCTGGGATGATGTAGCCCATCGCGGTTGAATGCGTGGCTCTAATAAATCGTCTCTTGGATGCAGTAGGACTGCTGAAACGAGATCACCTACAGCTAGGGTCAGTAGCTCTTCTCGTATTGCCCAGTAAAGTAACGTCAGAAAGTGATTCCAATAGGGCCTCCTGCTGGAATATTACAATTTATAAAAAGATAATAATGGCAGGGGGAGTTTCATGTGAAATGTTGAGAAAATGTCCATGTTATTTCCATATCAGAGCAGTCAGATTTACATATGTCACTGTTAAACCTCCCAGAACGTAATCTGTGGTAAATAATGTATATTGCTTATTAGAAAGACGCCTTAGCCCTCATAATTCATTCATTCATTCATTATCTGTAACCCTTATCCAGTTCAGGGTCGCGGTGGGTCCAGAGCCTACCTGGAATCATTGGGCGCAAGGCGGGAACACACCCTGGAGGGGGCGCCAGTCCTTCACAGGGCAACACAGACATTCACTAATACCTATGGACACTTTTGATTTGCCAATCCACCTACCAACGTGTGTTTTTGGACTGTGGGAGGAAACCGGAGCACCCGGAGGAAACCCACGCAGACACAGGGAGAACACACCACACTCCTCACAGACAGTCACCCGGAGGAAACCCACGCAGACACAGGGAGAACACACCACACTCCTCACAGACAGTCACCCGGAGGAAACACACGCAGACACAGGGAGAACACACCACACTCCTCATAGACAGTCACCCAGAGGAAACCCACGCAGACACAGGGAGAACACACCACACTCCTCACAGACAGTCACCCGGAGGAAACCCACGCAGACACAGGGAGAACACACTACACTCTTCACAGACAGTCACCCGGAGCGGGAATCGAACCCACAACCTCCAGGTCCCTGGAGCTGTGTGACTGCAACACTACCTGCTGCGCCACCGTGTGTTTTAGTGTTGCTTCACTGACCTGTAAAAAGTCTTTGCTACTCCAAGCTATACACTGCAGAAGTTAACTTTGTAACTTATGGAAACCACTCCCTCCCTTAACCCCTTGAATTCAGGTCAGTGTTTTTAAAACTTCTGCAACTGTAGGGGGAGCTCAGGAGCATAAGTTCCTGTTCAGTGTTGCACTGGGTCCAGAGCCTACCTGGAATAATTGGGCGCAAGGTGGGAATACACAACCTCCTGGTCCCTGGAGCTGAGACAGAGACACTACCTGCTGCTCCACCGTGCCTCAGTCATGAAATCAGTTATGAAATGAATCTAATCAGATCGTTTTCCATGTAGTGAAACCAATCCCACTCAAATTTAAGACCTCCAAAATCCAGTGGACTTCTTGAATAATGATTCTGAATTGTAGATAAAGGACAAAGTGAAGACTTCTGACTTAGGGACCGTATACAATTACCCATTTCAAAAGGACAGTTGTAGGGAATTGTTAAACAATAGGGTATTGATAGGAAACTCATTTTATAGCGTAGTGCAGTTGTCCTTTTCGAGGCATGTGTGTTTCATCGGGACTGACAGCAAAAACTGCAGGGTTTTTAATTGAGATTGATTAATGAGAGCTTCAGCGTACATCTGTTGTTCATCGTCCTTTGGCCGTGAGTATGTAAATCTCTAGGGTGTGTTCAGGGTCAGTGCACAGCCGGACCTGCCCTTCTGATACTAGTTCGTCAGACATGAGGTGGAGGAAGACAGAAAGTCAGTGTCACGAATACTTTGATTGAATCCAGGGGTGCACAACTCCAGTCCTGGAGGGCTGCTCTGTGGGATGGGGTGGTGATTTAACAGCTCACACACACCTGATTCAACTGAACTGTTAATTGCCAGGTCGTGTGGGTGTGTTTTAACAGGAGAATCACCTAACTGGGTTTCCTCCGGGTGACTGTATGTGAGGAGTGTGGTGTGTTCTCCCTGTGTCTGCATGGGTTTCCTCCGGGTGACTGTCTGTGAGGAGTGTGGTGTGTTCTCCCTGTGTCTGAGTGGGTTTCCTCCGGGTGACTGTCTGTGAGGAGTGTGGTGTGTTCTCCCTGTGTCTGCGTGGGTTTCCTCCGGGTGACTGTCTGTGAGGAGTGTGGTGTGTTCTCTCTGTGTCTGCGTGGGTTTCCTCCGGGTGACTGTCTGTGAGGAGTGTGGTGTGTTCTCCCTGTGTCTGCGTGGGTTTCCTCCGGGTGACTGTCTGTGAGGAGTGTGGTGTGTTCTCCCTGTGTCTGTGTGGGTTTCTTCTGGGTGCTCTGGTTTCCTGGCGCCCCCTCCAGGGTGTATTCCCACCTTGCAGCCAATGATTCTGGGTAGGCTCCAGACCCACTGCGATCCTGAACTGGATAACTGCTACAGACGATTAATGAATGAATGTTCTATTTATCACAGATGTCGTCAGCACTGATGTATGTTTTCGGAGAAACCGGTCTAAACTAAAATAACCCGATATCGTACCTTATTGCAATGGTTATTTTTGTAAGTGTGTGTACAGTGTATGCATGTGGCCAGACAAAGCTTATATTTGATCTTTCCATCCTCACGCTGTCTGCTGTTTAGCTAAATAAAAGCTGGATGAAGCCTGGGGTTTATATTTCACTGGAATAAGCTCCAACACTTTTGATCTTCAGGATCTTTACATGCTTGTCCCTCTAACCTGCACTGATGTTTCTGCCTGTGCCCCCCCCCTTTATGAAACATTACCCCAGCTGAACAGCTGTAGTCATTAGCATAGTGATCATGTTTGTGGGCTAATGGCAATTAGCATATCAATACTGCAATGACAGCTGTTTGTGTCTGAAGCTAATGGCTTATTATATTATGACACTACTTAGTGTTTCACTTTACAGAGAATTATTTTATAGCCCAAGTTTTGGCGGTGGCTCAAAGATCTCCACCGGAATATTTAATGGTCCATAGCACGATGATGGCCGAGGGTCAGTGTGGCACCAGCTCGGCTATTAGCACGTCATTACTGTAGGAATAGCATTCTGGCATGGAGTGGCAATTTTAAAACCATTCAGAGAAGCTATTTCAGCTTTTTGTTGCTAATAAATTAGCATTTTTCTATGAACAGAGCTATCAGGCCTTTAGTGTGGACACCAGCGTCCATCTCAGTCCTTTCTAAGTGTTTCTCTTTTACTCTGTTGTCTGAGGACGGACTTTATTGTCAGTGTCGGACATAAAGAAATCACTACAACACTCTGTACGACTATTGCTTTGTTCTGACAAACACTTTCACACCATTTGTTTAGTGTTTAGTGTTTTGAGCAAGACTTAGGCCTATGTTTGAATCCAGTTACCAGTCAGTTTCTGTGCTCAGATCAGATATATATTGTGTGTTATGTTTTTCTATGTGACCGCAACAAGAAAACCATACGTTTCACTTGCTCCGCCTTTTCCTAATCATTGCTGAATCTGTTTTAACGCAAAAAAAACTGATCTTTTCAAATTGTACAAGAGAGCAACTTGTATTAGGGCTTTTTTTTAGTGTTTGTGGCAGTCACTCTTTACACCACAGTTACAAGCCTAGCTCCCATTTTACACTGCACATGTACAAACTGTGTCATCATCCTCCAGTGTTGACATCTTTGTTGATTTAAAAATGTAAGAACTCCGGAGCTGTGCTCACACTAATGTCAGATAATAATCACTTAACAAAACACATATATGAGCACCGTAGGGGGGTGTATCACGTCTGTGTGAAAAGATATGTCTGAGCCCTAAGACTTAGAAAGCGAGTGTGTGTGTGTGTGTGTGTTTCTCATGGCTGTCTGGATCTTGGACAGAGTCCCAGTAATGAGGAATAGACAGCTCTGTTTGGTTAAGGTCACCAAGCTCTTTTGTCTGTGCCAGTTTCTCGAAAAGGGACAGATGCTGGATCCTGAGCCAGGCTGCCACGGCTACCACACACACACACACACACACACACACACACTGGTATTAACGATGTAGATTGTAACATGCTCAAAATAAACACAAAACCCAATAAAAGGCATATTGACATGGTCTCTTTCTTGAGCCTGAACCCAGGACTGACTCTGGGCTCATTACGGCTCGCTTTTACACCGAAGAATTCTCCCTGAACTGTGGATCATTCGCACAATATCATTCTACGTCACTCTTCTGTGCTTTATCCCTTACAAAGAGGAGTGGTGCGATAATCAAAGCAGTCACACTTCAAAATGAACCACTTGCGTTTTCACGTGAGCAGCGGACCACACCGGAGTTCTCCAGGCCCCAGATTTAAAGAGGACCGAAGTTGGGTTTTCTGGACCGCTCCCGGGCTCAAAAGCGGCCTTCACACTTGAACAAATGTACGGAACTTGCAGAGCCAGCGGTCCTGTGTCCGGGAAGAAAATCTCTAGAGTGTAAACGCCTCGAGGGCCTGTACGTGGCTCGATAACTGTAGAACGTCCACATGGGTACTAGGCATGGGGCGATACCACCTTCCTCTTCCTGTGTCAGTGTTTGCTGGTGTAAGTGTTTTCTTTAAGGTCTACTTACCTTTACAGTGAGCTGTTTTGCATGGGATCTGCCACTTAACTTCACGCCAAAGCTTTTTAAATCATTTACCGTACGTTTATCATCCCTCCGCCGCATGTTGTTGCACAGTGTTCCCAGATTTGGCTGAGACCGATTTTCTGAATTTCTCTGGATAGTTCCTGTGTAATAGGATTCAGTTCTTTTCCATAAATCTACCCTTCATTCCAGAGCTCCTTCTATCCGACACGGCCAATGTTCCGCACTGAACGAATGCTCTGCTGCTGAGCATTACCCAAATAAAGACTCTGACACGGACGGGTAATCCGTTTGATTGTGGAATGGACACATGTAGAGGAGGACCTTGCTGCTCATGAGGTTTCCCAAGTCTTTTTTTTTTTTTACTGAAGTGCTCTTATAGTTCTCTTCTATATTTTGCTGCTGGATGGATTAAGCTTGAAGTCAAAGGATGTGTGTGATGTCCCGTGACCGTTGTCCAAACGTTTGAGGAGCAAACGGAGACAAATAAGAAATTAGAAGACGGTCCTCTTTGGAGTGGGTTATTGATTTATTCATTTATTTTAAAACTGACTTCACATCTCAGTAGAAAACAAACCCACTGCCGAAATCTAAAGCGGATGGACGTCTTCCACTCGCCTCCTTTCAGTCCCCTCCTCACCACAAGGCGCGAGCACGTGTTTGCAGTTTCAGCATTTCCATACTGTGCGAGGTGGTTATAGATGGGGAGTGACTGCAGTGTGTTGGAGGCCTGCAGCACTAGAGCACAGATGGACCGGCTGGAGGGAGGGCAGGGATACTTCCTCTGGGTAAAGGTGGGGTGAGGAAGTGTGGCTACTGCCCCCTTAATATACACATTCATGCATGTTCATACACACACGCTCACCGAGCACACACACACGGTTACGAATACTCACACGGATGCTCTTTGTGTAGGGTTTGGATTAATTAGCCACAAAGAACGTTCAGAGAACGTAATCCCACTGATCTACAGCCTAATGCTATATTCATATCCATTATTTAAGCTTCTCTTTAATAGCAGGTGTCTCCTAATGTGTTCTGAATGGATGGGGTTTTGTCCAGGCCCTGTGTGAGAGTTCTGCACACCGGAAGTGTGACCGCAGTGTCCTGCTGTGGTCGTATAGCTCTAGTTTGGGGTTTTTTACTGTGCGATTGTTTGCCATATGGCTCTGGCAGACGCTCCCACCCATACAGCTCCAGCAGGGGCTTTTCTAATCTCTCCCCAAGCACACGCTTAAGGCGTGCTACATTGCACCAGGCTGTGTTGTAAACTTTGGCCAGGATTACATTGTTGTTATGTGTCTAGAAGCAGTAGTGACATGGTGTTTAAGTCTGCGATGGTGAGGCAAGCCCTGACATTACTCCTGTACAATTAGGGTTATACAGAAAAGTCCAAACAGTAAATAATTAATAATAAGAAACATTTTTAGAATCCTCTCTGTGCTCTTTAACTTCATCTGTGTGTTTCTCCTCAAACACTGTTCCATTTTAAAAGACGCAGAGCTTCTGAATGTAAACAAACCAGAGAGAACATCGTTTCCCTACGACTGTAGACATCCCCTTTAAAGAATAAAGCCACTTGTGTGAGTCCTAAAGGTGAGACGAGGTGTGTGTGTGTGTGTCTGATATAGATTTCTGAGATGGAGACTGAACACCTGAGTGAGTTAGACGTGGAGACGTGTGTCTGTCAGTAATTCAGCACGGATCCTGTACTTCTCTCAGACTGAGTTTCTGCCCTTTTCCACAAACTGTGAAATTGTTTGATATTTTAAAATTGTTTTGTGTTTGTCTCCAGGCTGTTTATGATGCAGTGCCCTCAAAGACCTTGTG